>NC_056744.1:1160996492-1161051492 GCF_019279795.1 Protopterus annectens
TAAGGATGGATGCTGTTGAGGAGGTGCGGGGAACTATGGGTAGCTACTTATGGGTCTAGGTGTGCAGGTGTTGGCTGATGTGGGCCTATATGGACAGCCCTAGGGATGTAAGCGAATATGTTCATTGGGCAGAGGCGTCACCCAACAAGCAGCCACACCCACTATGAGTCCCACTGCAGCAAAGTGTAATCTATATGGCAGGGAAAGGAATAACCAGATGTAGACGTATATATGTAGAGGTATGTGTGTGTATATCTACCCATAGCGACATAGAGATAAGCCTCTCCCTCTCTGTAGTACAAATGTATACATACAGAGACAGAATACAGATACATACCCACATATAAATATATACATATGCAGACACCCATAGACCCATATGTTGTGAGATATATCATTTTATATATATATATATATATATATATATATATATATATATATATATATATATACACACACACACACACACACACAGCAAAATATAAATATATATGTATGCATACATATATAGATATATCTGTATATAGTAATGTAAATATAAATATATATATATATATATATATATATATATATATATATATATATATATATGTGACTGTAAATATACACGTATATAGCTAGGATATGATACAGCAGTTATGAGTAACATATGTTCAAAGGCCGTGCATATGAGGGTGAGGGGTCCAATAAACAAACATGTAACACGTAGCATGAACCCCCCCCCCCCCAGCTAAACCGGTGAGACATACAGATACATAATAAAGGTAAACACACCACTGCTTCCCAGACCACTGGCAGGATACTACCAGTGGGAGAGACATGCCAGGTCTAATCTTGAAACATAGACATCGATGTCCCTTGTAGGACACCAAAAATTAATGATCGGAGGCAGTCCTGGTAATGACTTATCAAACCAGCCTGTAGATGTACATGGACCAGTAGGTTGTGCAAGCTTAATAACCCATGGGTCGACACAACGTACAACATGTGTCCCAACATGAGGAGAGTGGGCAGTGTGTAGTGGTGCGCTTATACCCCACCTGCACCCACAGTAAGGATGAGAGCTGTAGAGGAGTGGCAGGTGGGGGAACTATGGGTATGCAATTATGGGCCTAGGCGTGCAGGTGTTGGCTGGCGCAGTCGTATTAGGACCGCCCCGGGGATGTAAGTAATATTCCGAAATGGGCATAGCTGACTCCCATACCTCTCAACCCCTAAGAGCACATCCACTGGACAGGACATAAACCATTGGGGGAACAAATAGGGACCATACCTCTGAACTGTCCCTGATTTCCAGGGACGTCCCAGATTTCGACTCGGTTTCTAACTCTGTCCCACCTAATCCCTCCTAAAACTAGTGACATTTGGATGAAAGGTGGTGAATTACACATAATGAATAACGACAACAATTAAGAATTATAAACATCATTTACCTCAGACCCACAGACAGATGTTATTAAGCTCCTTATCATGTTAGATATGAGCAACTATCAGTTTATAGCCTGTTACGGGACAAACTCTATGTCCCTTGAAATTCATGTAAGGTTTTTAGATGTACTTGAATTCCCTATAAACAAAAGCACCATTATTTGAGAGACTTTAATTACCCCTCAATAAACAGGAGTACCTATAGCTTCAATGTAAGATATGCCCAAATGTTCTTAGTTTTAATAAAAAAAGTATTGGACCAGATTGTTAAACATCCACTATGGGACATAATATTTTGACCTGCTTTTTAGAAACATGGCTTCTTCATGTACTTTTCACCTGATATCTATTTCCTCTGTTTGGTCTGATCATAAACTAGTTTTTTACTCTTCCAAATCCATAAACGTACTCAAACTATTATCTTAGGACTCATGCATTTCAAAAGTACTAATCTCATCAAATTCTATGATGAAGTTTCAATCTTCACTTATAGCAACATCATCCCAAATGATGCCATGGCAGGTAACTTCACAGAGGAATTATGTGCCCACTTAGATAAATATATAGAACTGGCAGTCAGAAACACATCCAAATATAATGAGAAACATAAAAAAAGAATCTTTCCTGGTGGTCCACCAACATAAACTCTACAATAAAAGAAATAAAAACTCCTTAATGTATCCAGTAGGTCAGAAGACCCTCATATCAGGGCATTGACCAAAAACCTGAAAAATACTATAAAGTCTATTCAAGGGGCCCATGAACTTAGGTTAGCAACTGAAGCTAATGAGAATTATAAATTCTTATTTAGTTGCATCTTTAAATTAAAACTAGCACACAACACTATTATGCACTTATTCATAATGGCACCACCTACTCTGATTCAGTGAATACTGCCTTTATAACAGCAAACAAATTTTACCCCAGAGATGACTATCCAATGCTCACTAATCCCTGAATCTCACACACCCCCATAATCACTAAAGAACATGTACTGAAGGTCCAAGACTAAAACTACTTCCTTCATGGAACCTGGCAATAAACCTAGCTGTTTAATAAACAGTTCTAAATGAACTCTCACAGGATTTATCCTTAAACTATTTAACCTGAGTTGAGCCACAGGCTTTGTCCCTGAGGTTTGGCACACAGATCTGAGATGCCATTCCAGAAAGATGGCCCCGCTATTGACCCCAATAATTATAGGCACATCAGCCTGAGAAGTCTTATTTGCAGAGCCATGGAATATATTGTAACTGACCCAATAAACTATAATATTAAAAATCTCATCAGGCTGGAAACACAGCAGATTGTTTTTCTCATGGTTTCTCATGGTTAGTTTAAGCACTCAGGGTCAAAAATGTGAATCATTCCATTAAGGAATGCTGCATCATTAAAATTCATGCCATAGTTTGCATCTCCCATACCGGTATCAAAGTTCAGTTTAAATTAATCAATAGTCCTGGATAATCTAATATTTTGGGGGGATTTTATTCCCGATTCTTGGAATTACATCAGTTTTAAACAGTCCCCTAATGTTACTATTAAATTTATTTATATTAAAGTTAACATTATCATTCATGTGATTACAATAATTAGAAGACATAGATATATTTTATACTAATTCAAATATCTCATCATGAAGAATTTGATTGGCAATATTTGCTTGATCACTTCTGTATCTAAAATGGAGAGAACATAAACCCATACCTTTGCATCTGCATCTTTCCATATATGTTTTTTCCATGTCCTTTTCACAAATTTCATTTGCACAAATTCAATCTTATTTAATGGTGCTATAGTATAACTACAAATGGAATTATTGTATTCTAATACTGGATGACTATCACTTCTGTATATATTTAGTATACAGGCTTCATCACTTAACCTTATTAATCTGAGTACGAGACCAGTCATTCTTGATGCTTTTGTTCTCACATAGTTAACATGATTACATATATATATATATATATATATATATATATATATATATGTGTGTGTGTGTGTGTGTGTGTGTGTGTGTGTGTGTATATATATATATATATATATATATATATATATATATATATATATATTTCATCGAAACATAAATTCATGACCTCACTTTCGCAAAAGTGCATTTTTTTCGAAAATCCACTTTCGTGTAAAAACAGAAATAAAAATAAAAAAAAAATGGAAAAGAAATAAAAACATGCAGTTTGCCTGTAACGTTAGTTGTACATCAATGTTTAGTGTTGATGTACAACTAAGCAAACTGTTGCTGAGTTCGTGGTACAGTGGGGATAAGGGAATATTCCCTTTTCCCCACTGTAGTGCGATCTCGGAGTGAGAATATTAAAGTAGGGAGGGTGTGGGGGGCACAGCCCCCCACATGGGTGGTGCGGGGGGGCTTGCCACCCTGCATAATTGTGTTTAGTGTGTTTTTTTTGTCTAGATTTTATTGTTGTTTTTACACAAAAGTGAATTTTTGAAAAAATGCACTTTTGCGTAAGTGAGGTCACAAATTTACGTTTTGATGAAACGTAAATTCGCTGGGTCAAAGTAGATATATATATATATATATATATATATATATATACCAATGTCTTTATATTCTTTAGTGTCATAAAATTTTACTCCATTAAAAACATCTTCTGGAATTACTGCAGGTTTACTTAAATATATGACCCAATATTTTGGTTAACTGAGCAGTAATTCTGTTAGCTTTGCCAAGTTAGAAAGATCTTTCTAGTAATTATTAATTATGTCAGTGTCTCCAGATGAGTCTACTAAAAACTGACCCTACAGTCCTCAACAGATTTGTAAACCAATGATGCTTATTAATTAGACATGTTAAAAACACCAGACTAAACAGCAATGGATCCAGAACTGAACCCTGCAGGACCTATATGTCACAGATGGATGTTCACTGTATGTTCCCTTAATGCAAACACACTGAGAATTAACAGATAACCAGTTAAAAACCCAGGTACTTAATATGGGTTAAATCCATATTTGCTTAAAGTTTTAATAATTAAAAAGATGGGCTAGGGTATCAAACCCCTTAGCTAAATCAAGAAAAACTATCACAACATTTAAAGATTAATCTAAAGCTGAAGTAACTAGATAATAAAATTCTATCAGATTTGCCTCGTGTAGATTTTTAGAAACCATGCTGATTTATGTTCAGAAATCCATTATTATTATCAAGATCTAATAGTAATTGCTACAAACATCTTTCAAAGCACATACATAATATTGATGCAAATAAAATTGGAGAGATTATTGATTTTTTCCAAAGTGGTAGAACAACACAACAGTTCAACAAACTATTAAACATAGGTAATAAGGATAAAAAAAAAAAAACATTTTAATTATAGTAAGCATTGTTGCCAGTATATAGTCTGATCCAAGCGATGCCATACTGCCTATTTATTCTAACGCAGATTTGATATTTCCATCACTCATATAAGAACAGTTGTAATTCTTGGTAGAGAAATACTTCAAAGTCTTTGATGCAACACTAGAAGCATTCACAAAGTAAGAATTAAATTAATTTGCTAAAGCTTTACAATCAATGAGCAGTTTACCAGTAACATTCAAAGATGTTATTGACTTACTACTACTCTTTGTAGGCAAATTAATGTACTAATAAAATGGTTTACTATCTCTATTATTCAAAACTAAGGGCGCTTCATATCCTAGTTGCTTTTCAATTAATATTTTAGGTTTAAGTTTCTTTTATACTTTTTATATAGTCCTTGTTTTCTCTTATACATCTTTCTTAAACCACTGCTCCACTGTTACATAATGAGAGTTTTATCCATTTCAGATTGCAGCTTTGCTTCTAAAATGCTGTACCCATCATGTAATTTAATAATATTTAACTCAGTCCAGTCAATACAGTTTAATGATGCCATCAGATTGCTAGTCAGACTGGCTTTGTCAAGCGAAATCCTGTCTAATGAATTTGGTTTACTTCTTCGAAAAAGTAACAACCATGCTGTCTACACAGAGGACCTTGACCTGGTCAAGGCTTTTGACATCATCCCCCATGCTGCTAACATACCTTCAAGTTGGTGTGTGTGAGACAAGAGGTATCCTCTACAAGATATACATGCCTGTCCAAATTGTTCTGTTGATGATGCAGAACAGGCTTTGATCCATAAACTAAGCACTTCCATTGCCATCTGACTTGCTGATGTGTAGTAAATCCATCAGTACTGGGTCGGATGGTGTCTTGTATATCAGACACAGGCCACCTTTTAGCAGTCTACAGGATACTGACATAGTTAAAAGGGCTTTGAGGCATTTGAGTCTATATATAGAGCATAGTTACAGGGCTTTGAGGCATTCAAGTCTATATATATATATATATATATATATATATATATATATATATATATATAGCATAGTTACAGGGCTTCAAGGCATTTGAGTCTATATATATATATATATATATATATATATATATATATAGCATAGTTACATGGCTTCGAGGCATTTGAGTATATATATATATATATATATATATATATATATATATAGCATAGTTACAGGGCTTGAGGCATTTGAGTATATATATATATATATATATATATATATATATATATATATATATATATATATATATATATATATATATATAGCATAGTATATATAGCATAGTTACAGGGCTTCGAGGCATTTGAGTCTATATATATATATATATATATATATATATAGCATAGTTACAGGGCTTTGAGGCATTTGTGTCTATATATATATATATATATATATATATATATATATATATATATATATATATATATATCATAGTTACAGGGCTTCAAGACATTTGAGTCTATATATATAGCATAGGTACAGGGTTTCGAGGCATTTGAATCTATATATATAGCATAGTTACAGGGCTTCGAGGCATTTGAGTCTATATATATATATATATATATATATATATATATATATATATATAGCATAGTTACAAGGCTTTGAGGCATTTGAGTCTATATATGTAGCATAGTTACAGGGCTTCGAGTCATTCAATTTCCTTAAAAAAATCTGCTGAGGTATTTTGCTTCATTTGATTTCATTTTGATACTCTGTGTTTCAATTGCTTTGTTTGCAACCACTTTTTGTTTGAACAGTTTCTGTTTGATCATATGTAATAGACTCCTCTCTATCTTTCTCTCTATTTTATATATATATATATATATATATATATATATATATAGATAGATAGATAGATAGATAGATACAGATAGATAGATATAATGTATATGTATAGAGAGAGAGAGAAATAAAATCACAACATATTGAAAGCTTCTATGCAAAGCTCTCCCAGTGAGTTTTAAGACTGGGATTTTAACATGAACTCTGAAGGATAGTCAAGTTCATCTATTTTACTACAAGCAGTCGGTGTACTATAACTGAATGATTTGTAAGTAACATTATGGTACTCGAACTATTCACACAATGTGTATTTGCGTGTGTGTGTGTGTGTGTGTGTGTGTGTGTGTGTGTGTGTGTGTGTGTGTGTGTGTGTGTGTGTGTGTGTGTGTGTGCATATGTCTCTGAATGTGTGTGTGTGTGTGTGTGTGTGTGTGTGTGTGTGTGTGTGTGTGTGTGTGTGTGTGTGTGTGTGTGTGTGTGTGTGTGTGTGCGTGTGTGTGTGTGTGTGTGTGTGTGTGTGTGTGTGTGTGTGTGTGTGTGTGTGTGTGTGTGTGTGTGTGTGTTATATGAAGACCTTTATACAAGGATCACAATTGATAATGTGAATATAAAGCTTTCTTCAAGGTTTGCATATGCCATTTCCTGTTAACCCTTCCATGATAAATTACTGATGAGAATTTTTGTTAAGTGATAGCAAACTAAATCAAATCACCTGCTGCTACAGGAATACTGTATAAAATCACTATGAGAAAAGTTGAACAGAGTACATCCTTGTTTTTGAGTGCCGCCCATTTGATCATTAGATCTTCCAGCTGTGTTAATGTACCAAATGTCTACTTGATGTTGATAATACCTGGCACCTTAATTTATTAATACTGGCACCTTCATTTATAAGAGGCAGCTACCTTTAGAAACAGGTCCACCATTTTTTTCCCTAGAGGGCTTGTGTTAAAATATGTTGATCTTGCTTTGAAAGAAGTTGCTCCAGATAAACTGACATGCTGCAAGGAATAGCAATGCTGCAAGAAGTTAAAAGTAGCCTACAAAGTTGATTTGGAACTCAAATGCACATCACTCCATCAGATACAATATGATACAGCCTTCCCTTCTGTCATTCAAAATCCATTGGTTTATACAGACGGTCTGCCCATGAGACAAGGCTTGTGTTATTTCACTGAATATGTAGAAATTAATTCTAATTATCATATATAAGCTGCTGTTTGAAAATAAATAGTATGGGAGAGAAATAAAAGAGGAGAAGCCTGATTTTATTCCTTGCAAATGTGAAGCCTTTTTGCTTTCTGCATTTTACCCCACTATGTGAGTAAATACAATCTCATTATTTTTGTTCTTTGAGGGCTCTTTATCAGAAGTGTGACACGCACTACCATGAGCCTCAGTACTTCAAAGAAGTCAATTAAAACATGATGTAACAATGATTTTAAAAAATCATAGTTATAACTTTAATGCAGAAATTCCCCTGCACCCACCAGCATTATGGTGAGCAGAAATTCCCCTGCACCCACCAGCATTACGGTGATCTGTCCCCTGCACTCCTTTCTTGCAGCCACCAACATTACGGTGCTCTATTCCCTGTACTCCTTCAACATTACGGTGCTCTGTCCCCTGCATTTCTTCAACATTACGGTGCTCTGTCCCTTGCACTCCTTCAACATTACTGTGCACTGTCCCCTGCACTCCTTCAACATTACGGTGCACTGTCCCCTGCACTCCTTCAACATTACAGTGCACTGTCCCCTGCACTCCTTCAACATTACTGTGCACTGTCCCCTGCACTCCTTCAACATTACGGTGCTCTGTCCCCTGCATTCCTTCTATTTACATATGCTAAGTCTGCAATTATTACTGCTCACGGTAGGATGATTACTCCTTGATACTGTAGACTTTGACTTAGACAATGTTTTCACTGAGTTTGCTAATTTCTGAACCAATATTCCAAAATCCGAGTAAAAAAAAAATTCAAGTGTACATATGTCCATTCATGTCAATATGCAGGATGTTTTCAAGTCTGGAGACATCATTAAACATTCATCTTGTTGGTCGTAGTACATGTACATAAATATGGAGCATGTGCTTTGAGTCTCATTCCTAATACAAGATAATAAGGGATAACAAGACACACAGAGTACAGCATGCCAAAACACTGACTTTCTAAGTAAGAATCCATATTGTGATTGAAGCTGAAATCCAGGCATTTAATATATTTGAGTAAAACAAAAAAAGT
This sequence comes from Protopterus annectens, assembly GCF_019279795.1. Classification (NCBI taxonomy): domain Eukaryota; kingdom Metazoa; phylum Chordata; order Ceratodontiformes; family Protopteridae; genus Protopterus; species Protopterus annectens. The sequence goes on from NC_056744.1 coordinate 1,161,005,311, forward strand.
CCTGCATGAATGTCAGGATATTTGTCAAGCCTCATGATTAGTAAGACATAAGCAAGCGGTAATGTCCAACAGGGTGGGAGTTATAAAGGAAATAACAGACTATCCAGGGTGTTATGGGTGTCGGCATCATATGCAGAGGGCCTCCCTACTCCTGGAAGGTCTGTTATTTCCCTGTAACATGTACCCTGGTGGGCATTTTTGCACTTAGGGAATTAGCTATCTACAAAATTGTTTTGTATTTGTTTTATTATTAGTATGGACATTTTTTTTATATTTTTCAAGTAAAACAGTTCTAATGGTTCAAAGCTGGTCTAGGATATATAATTGTTGTTAGAGGAAGACTTTTACATCCATCTCATAAGTTATGACAGTATTTAATGTGCACATGTATACACACACATACACACACACACACACACACACACACACACACACACACACACACACACACGCACACACGCACACACGCACACACGCACACACATGCACACACACATGCAGACACGCTCACACAAACTTACATACACGTGCACACACATACACACAAGCAAACACATACAGAAGCACACGCGATGTACAAACACACATGCAGAGGAACAGACTTGTATACACACACACATACACATTCACTTGTTGACTGTGTATAACACAGATGACTAACTGTGACCAAATGAATGAAAAAATAGCCACGATGATGGCAGGTACTTTGTAACTGCTGTTCTTGCTGCTGTTAGAAACAGCAGGGTGTAAATGCAGTCATATATTTTTGAGGAATTTAGAATGGTTATCTGATATTTCAGAATTGATACAATTTTTCCTTATTTAACAACTTTTGGCAAATCTTTCTTTAAGCAGGTTTGCGGCACTGTAATAGGTGCAAATTTTAAAACAGGCTATGCCACGCCAATCTGTTAATGGGCAAATATGAGGAAAGATTTATTTGTGGGGACTCTTATTTTGAAAATAATATTGTGTTTTATAATCAATATATTGATGATTTTTTTAATAAAGGTCTCCCCAGGAATTATTTAATGAATTTATAGCTTGATTGCAAAATAATAATTTTAGTTTATCTACTACTTTTGTAGTACATGCTGACCCCCTACAAGAAAGGGGAAGATTAGTTAACATTATATAGGAAGCCTGTTTCAGCAAATTCTTTCTGAAATGATCTAATGCACATCCACCATACCTTATAAATTCCATTCTTTATAGGGAATTTCTAAGGGTTAAGGTTGTATGCTTAGAGGAGGAGGAGCTTGATAGTGAAGCTACAGATGTGCAGGTTTGGCATAATGGTTAAAGTCTGCCTCATAGGCAGAAGGTACAAGATTTTAGTCTAACCTTGGGTTATTGACTAGGTGTAAAATAGCCCTTCAGGGTAGTTAGCCTAGTATTCTCCAATGAACTTAATTATATTGTGCAGAAGCTCCGTATGAGGGACTATTCAGAATACAAGTTGGTTGCTTCCTTGGGAAAAAAAAAAGACATTAAGTGTAAAAGTGGGAAACTGAGCCCTAGGTTATATAAAAGAAGGAGACACAGAGTTTAAGAAGGAGAATGTATACTTTGTGATGCAGCATGCCCCATTTATAGAAGAGGTGCCTGTATTTTGAAGCAGCATTGCTACATTAAAAGATCCAATGAATTTCTGAAGTGTTTGAATTTGAAAATTTCTTATTGGAATTTTCATAGTATAGGGGACTGTATTCTTTATATTAATTTGGAAACAAGAAAGCAAGAGTTGGGACAATGCAATGGTTGCACCACTCATAAATATTTGGATAGAAGAACCAATATTTTTATTAACGTATTGACGTTTGGTCCTCCAGGAAATAATGATTGTTATCAGAGAGCTGTAATGTATGGTCTGATATGTCCTTGTGATACGTATTATATAGAGCAGACCGCTAGACCAGTGAAGAAGCAGGTGCAGGAACATAAAAGGATCATAAAAAGTCTCTTCTATGAGTCCTATAGCCTTGAATTTCTGTGAACAACATAAGGATTTTGAAAAACTAGTATTTTTATTATGTATTTTCTTAGTTTTCCTGAACATATTTTTAATGTGCCTGAAGCTCTTTTGGAAAAAAAAGAGGCATTATTTTTTGTTGTGATTTCATATAATCAGTGTATAGCATTATTACCATATATTTTATGTTTCTTCCCTTTAAGCTGGTTTATATGAATTAATGTAGGTTTGTTTTAAAAGTTTCCAGTCTGAATAATTAATTGGTGATTTTTATTGAATTTGAAATTATATGATTTACATAAGGATGGATGTTTTGGTATATTTTCAGAACCTTAGAAGGCAAATAGCTTAACCACTAGTTCAGTTTCTTTTTTAATGTATTAATAAATTTTGTGATTTTAATGATGTTCCAGTTGCCAATGTGTAATGTCAAGTATGCTGTTGCGGCTAATTGCATTAGATCTATTGCTTATACGTACCTATCGAGGAGAAAGGAAATGGTTTCCCCATTTAAGAATTTCAGTTTGGAACACATATTTCATACCAAAATAAGTCTTCTACTTTTTATCAGGCATTCTCTGTATATTAACCCCCCCCCCCATGGCATGCCAAGTGTACGGTGGGGATCACTGATTCTCCAAGCTCATGTTTTACCAAACAATAAAAATAAAAAGAGTAAATACCAAATGGTATTCGACACATTCTATGACTAAAGACTTGTTTTTCCATGGGACCTGAAAATATATTTGGTCAGACGGAAAAAAAACATTTATTTCATTGTTTTTTTTTTTTAGTGGAAAAGCTCCAAAACTCACATACAAGCTGTTGTGGTTATTGTATCCCTGCTCTTAAAACATTGAACATGAAGGTCAGTGAACTCTCCCTAACCCATAATGACTCCCTTCAACAATTTTTTTTAATTAAGGTTCTAGAAACTGTGATGCAACTAAGTGAAAATCAGCTGAATCAGTTAGTTCAATACTCACATCATATTAATTAAAGGGTCTCATAATGCTGGTTACAAATATGCAATGTTTCTAAAATGTTGCATCATAAAATTTAGCATAAACTGCAAACCAAAAGTAAAGGAATTTACTCTCCTTCTTCTTCTTCTTCTTCTTCTTCTTCTTTTCAGCTGTTCCCATTAGGGGTCGCCACAGCAGATCATCTGTTTCCATTTCTTCATGTCCTCAGCATCTTGCTCTGTCACACCAACCACCTGCATGTCCTCTCTCACCACATCCATAAAACTTATCTTAGGCTTCCCTCTTTTCTTGTTACCTGGCAGCTTCATCCTTAGCATCTTGTTCCCAATATGCTCTGCATCCCTCCTCGGCACATGTCCAAACCAATGTAATCTTTCCTCTCTGGCTTTGTTTCCAAACATTCCAACCTGGGCTGACCCTCTAATATACTTATTCCTAATCCTGTCCACCCTCGTCACACCCGGTGCAAATCTTAACATCTTTAACTCTGCCACATCCAGATCTGACTCCTGCCTTTTGGTCAATGTCACCATCTCCAACCCATATAACATAGCTGGTCTCACTACCCTCTTGTAGACCTTCCCTTTCACTCTTACTGGTACTCGTCTGTCACAAATCACTTCTGACACTCTTCTCCACCCACTCCACCCTGTCTGTACTCTCTTCTTCACCTCTCTTTCACACTCACCATTACTCTGAACTGTTAATCCCAAGTATTTAAACTCATCCACCTTCCCCACCTCTACTCCCTGCATCCTCACCATTCCTCTAACCTCCTCTCATTTACACACATATATTCTGTCTTAGTCCTGCTGATCTTCATTCCTCTTCTCTCTAAAGCATATCTCCACATCTCCAGGGTCTCCTCCACCTGTTCCCTACTCTCACTACAGATCACAATGTCATCTGCAAACATCATAAGGGACTCCTGTCTGATCTCATCTGTCAACCTGTCCATCACCATTGCAAATAAGAAAGGGCTCAGAGCTGATCCTTGATGTAATCCCACCTCCACCTTAAACACATCCATCTCTCCCACCGCAGACCTCACCGCTGTCACACTACCCTCGTACATATCCTGTACCACTCTTACATACTTCTCTGACACTCCCAACGTCCTCATATAATACCATAACTCCTCTCTAGGCACCCTGTCATATGCTTTCTCTAAGTCCACAAAGACACAATGCAACTCCTTCTGACCTTCTCTGTACTTCTCCATCAACACTCTCAGAACAAACATTGCATCTGTAGTGCTCTTTCTTGGCATGAAACCATACTGCTGATCACTAATCATCACCTCCCTTCTTAACCTAGCTTCCACTACTCTTTCCCATAACTTCATGCTGTGGCTGATCAACTTAATCCCCCTGTAGTTACTACAGCTCTGCACATCACCCTTATTCTTAAAAATTGGTATCAAAACACTTTTTCTCCATTCATTGGGCATCCTCTCACTTTCCAAGATTTCATTAAACAATCTTGTTAAAAACTCCACTGCCATTTCGCCTAAACACCTCCACGCTTCCACAGGTGTGTCATCTGGACCAACAGCCTTTCCATTCTTCATCCTCTTCATAGCTATCCTTACTTCCTCCTTGCTAATCCACTGCACTTCATGATTCACTATCTGCACATCATCCAGCCTTCTCTCCCTCTCATTCTCTTCATTCATCAGACCCTCAAAGTACTCTTTTCATCTGCTCAACACACTCTCCTCGCTTGTGAGTATGTTTCCCTCATTATCCTTTATCACCCTTACCTGCTGCACATCTTTACTAGCTCAGTCCCTCTGTCTAGCCAGTCGGTACAGGTCCTTTTCTCCCTTCTTAGTGTCCAACCTTTCATACAACTCTTCATACGCCTTATCCTCAGCCTTCGCCACCTCTCTCTTTGCCATGCACCTCATCTCCTTATACTCCTGTCTACTTTCTTCATCTTTTGACAATCCCACTTCTTCTTCACCAACCTCTTCCTCTGTATACTCTCCTGTACTTCCTCATTCCATCACCAGGTCTCCTTGTCCTCCTTCCTCTTTCCAGATGTCACACCAAGCACCTTTCTAGCCATCTCCCTTTTAACTATTAAGTAATTAAATTAAAGTAGTATACAATAAGTCAACTGATTAATGATTTTTTTCTGATAATCAAAATGTATTTTAGGCATCTGGATGCAAGGCATATTCTTTACAGCATGTCAGAAACAACTGATAAAATTAGAATCATGCCTTTCTTATAAAAATTATATTTTTGCAGTGTTTCTACTATTTTTTTATATGCAGGACTACCTAAAGTTAATTAGGTTAATAAAATAGTGAACTAATCAACTAAACATTATGCATTATTTGTTACTAAGAGAGTCAATGTCTGGAAATGGGATCACTACTAAATACCGAACGCCCAAATTCCCGATGCTTAAAACACCGAGACCACATGCCCGAAACCCCACAATACTGAATATTTAAAACCGCAAAATTCAAAATCGAGAATGTCACACAACCAAACAGCACACACACACACACACACACACACACACACACACACACACACACACACACACACACACATACACACACCTTCCCCCCACAACCAAACAATGCATCCTACACTAGACATAGGCAGGGGGGCTGCGCCCCCCACACCCCCTTACTTTATTATTCTAACTCCAAGATCACACAAACAGACACACAAGGCAAACTCACACCCACACATTACAGTCCCTCACACACACACCACAGTCACAACACACACTTACACACACTACACCCCCCACAAACACACTTACACACATACTTACCTGAATCGCAACACCAGAAGCGCTAATGCAAAATCCCTTAACATCGGGATTTTTGCATTTCGCACTTCTGGTCTTTCGGTAATGCGGGATTTCGGTCATCTGGTCACATTGTTTTCAGAGTCGAGATTTTGGCAATTCGGTATTTCGTAGTGATCCCCTGGAAACATGCACCATCATTAAATGCCTATAGAATTAATTTGCAAAGCACTCAGCTGTGAATTCTGTTGAATGTAAAACTCTAAGACAGGATTAGGCAAACCCTGGCACTGGTGCATAAGAGTGGCACTCAAGCACATTTTTGCTTAGCACTCCACTTTTGACCAGTAAAAGGGATTACTGTGATTACTGACACAACAGCTTTACTTTTTAAACTACTCTAGCAGTTTTTCTTGATTTGTTTCACTTCTCTAGCAGTTTTTGACATAGAATAAGTTCATAGAAAACACATGCTTCTACATATGCAGACATCTCATACACCTCCAAACTAATTTATCTACCTGGAACTTGAACTTTAAAAAAAAATAGACATTATCATTTTGATACTGTGCTGAAAGATGATTGTCTGTTTTTTCTTTAAAAACAGCACAGCAATACAATCCATATATTATGCTTTTCAAATTATATTATAAAGTATTTCAGAGTAATTTGCCAATTCAGTAACTCAGCTTTTAGTAACATTTCAGCAGATGATATCTTGACTGGTCTCTGATGCTCAAGGACTTCTTGGAATCAACCAGCTCTTTAACTGAAATGAGCTAATTGCAACACAGGGGTTTGCCTTAATCAAAACACAAAAGATGTAGTCTTCATTGTTGCTATATTACATAAAATATACTTTGAAGGCAGATCTGGGTCCTGATTCAAGGTCTGACAGACATGCAGTACACTTGTTTTTAGATTACTTCAATGAATCAGCTTTGGCATAGGCAGTGAGAATAGATCCGTTGAATGAAATGCTTAAAAAAATGATGGACCAGCATACCATATCAGTTTGGCTAGTTCTAATTTTCTTTTCTATATACTTTTTTATTTTTTGCTTAACATGTTACAAGATTAAATATAATCCATCCGTTACTTCAGTGAAAGAAAACTGACATGCAAGTATTATCATTTTAGCAGTAATTCTAATGAGAAAAGATAATGGTACATTTTCAAAGTCGCTGCACATAAAATTACAGACCATGTGCACTTACAAACATATGGGCATCCTTTATTGCACACTTCAGTGATGTGTGTTTAGCTGTTCTAGGTTCAGGCTATCTGCCTGAGATATATTACCTCACTACAGTAAAAAGGCTTGGGTCTCCACCACTCTGCATGAGAATAATCAGGCATTCATGGCAATGAAACCACCTGCGTTGCCTTCTGTTGACTACAGGCAATGCAGAAACATCTTCTGCACAGATTTCTTAACAGCCAGAACTTATAATTGTTATGTTAGAAATCTCACTTTGTCAGCTAACATTAATCAATGTCTTTCATTCTTTGAGTATAAAGACAGATGGGTTGACCATATGCCTCCTAACAGCATTGAATTTTGACTTAGATAGCTGATAACAACAAAAGGCCATCTGCCATGTCTTAAATGCTACTTGCTTAAAAGCATAGGGGTAATGTTACAAATGTAGTGGCTAGATATAAATATCAGTCTAAAATTCGAATTACAAAACCTGCATCAAAATGAACATTGTAAGACTGTATGAACTCTCCTTAATCCCTTATTGATTGAAATTTATCATGACCCACTAAACAATACTACATAACATTACAACCAAAACAATAATCATAGCTGTACAATATCCAACAACTGTACATAAAATGAACCCTGGTAACTTGGAAAAATAAATACATTTTCATTTTGGCTTTAAAATTTCCAACTACTGGCACTACCTTAAATGCCAGTTATGACAGTTCCACGGATGAGAGATGTGTTAGCAAAAGTAATAGAAATATCATGAACAGACCAAAAATAAAAACACAAATTTAATTTACTATCTCTCCCATGGCATTAAAACAAACACTGTATTCCATAATATGTTTTTTTTTTCTCAAGAAGGATTCACTAAGTTAAGACAGCAAAGACAGCCATGGTCAGAAAATAAAGACATGGTTTGGTCATTTGTTGATTTGCATGAATTATTTATTTTTTATCCCTGCATAAGTTCTAGTGGTTAGAACTATAATTTATTATAAATGAAGGCAGCAGAGTGGCATTCATTATTTTCTGTACTTAACTAGGTCAGTTTTAGTTATTTAACTTAACAGGTATGTCCAAAACAAGCAAGGAAGCCGAGCCAATAATCCACACAAAATATTTATTTAGTGCTTTCATCTCCACAACAGAAACTTCTTCAGAACAAACTCATCTACCCCCCCAACAACCTTTATATACATAAATATATTAATTAATCAATTAATTCATCATATGCCTCTTAAAGAAATCAATATCAATTCCTAACTTGTAAAATCATGACATAAAAAAATTATACAAAGACAAAAACACATGCTACATAATAAATAATACATATTATGCAAAACTATATATTGTGATCCTGATATCCAGTTAAGACCCTCATTTTGTCACATAAAAAATTGTGCTTTTAGTCTTAAAATAGAGCAAATGGACACAGCACTATTTAAACTAGGATGTTCTGATGCATTGGTCCTGATTTGCCATCTAAGCTCTTTAAGTTCTAAATGATCATTCAGTGGACCACCCCTTCCCCCAATTTTGTCTGATCTATAATGATGAATTTAAAACTATGTCCTTCGTGGCCTATTACATGTCCTGCCAGGGCGTTTTTGGTGTCTTTTTTACCTATATCATAGTAGTGCTGGTACACCCTGCTCCTGAAAGCATTGATGGTATTTCCAGTATAAAAACTGGGACACTGGGAGCATAGGGGTAGGCATACCACAGCTTTACTACTACAGGAAAACTTTCTGTGAATGATGTATTTTCCATAATTAGGAATATATATATATATATATATATATATATATATATATATATATATGGTTCTAGGTCATAAGATCGACAGCCACTTTCACCGACAACAGAAACATCGACACCACATTATCGACAAAAACCAAAACATGACACCTCACATGCACAATAACAACAATCAACTAACAAAACACATCCCCTTATCCAAAAACCACACACACACAACAACACACAAAAAATCCCAAACCCACACACTAACCTCACACACACACACACACTATGTACCCCAACCCCAAACCAAACCCCCTAAGGTAAGGTCACTACTCAGCTAGCCTGCCCTCAACCCCAACCCACCCCTAACCAAAAAACCCACCACCTCCCACACAAAAAACTACCTAACCCTAACTCTTACCTCTAAACTCTAACTTAACCTCACCTCAACACTTACCTAAAGCCTTTTTCCAACTCACTATCCTGGCGTCGCAAGGCATCCAGTAGCATCGGTCTTCCAAGTGTCTTCTAACCTAGACCCATACATATATATATATATATATATATATATATATATATATATATATATATATATCTTTTGCTTCAGTCGTGCTCACATTGCATACCATACCCACATTTTACCATACCTTTCCCCTTACTTGTATCTTGTTTATGTCGTTCCAACATATTTTTTAAGGTACAGACCTTTTTATAAACAATTCTGGGGGATGTCCCTACCAGGGGCAGCTAGTGCCATCAGACTGCAGGACTGCAGCCCTCCCAGCAAAAATAGACATTTTACATTATAAAAAAAATTTAAAAATGTATTTAAATATATTTTGTTTCGTTTGAATCATGTTGTGAATGTGCTCCTAATCCTAAGTGAGTCTGCAAAGTCCCAGAACTCGAACTGCACATGCTCGTCAAGTTCTGTGTTTTTATTTTTTTATTTAGCCACATCTGGAAATCTAGACTGCTGTAAAAGCAGTCCAGATTAAAGAGAAGGCATCAGTGTGATGCCCAGAAGTCTATGCGGTTTAACTGCACAGTAAATTAGAATGGGGTTCAGACTGCCACGTCCGCAGGCACATACTTGACATGGACGGCTGGATTGCTACTGATTGGTTCTCGCTATCTTCTCAAAAAAGACAGTGAGAAACAATCAGTAGCACTAAGCACACTAGCACAGACAGTACTTGTCTTCTCTTTACTTGTGTGTTACGAATACGGAGGATAGTGGATACCGGCGTCAGTGACTGAATTTAAAGTAAAGTTAACAACTTTGTTTTTTTCAGCTTGAGTTGCTTGCCTTTTGCCTTGCTTATGAGCAGCTGCACTGCAGTCATCAAGGGATTAAGAAGGACAAGGTAAGGGCACTCAGTGCTGCTTTTACTTTGTGTTATGCTATCACCATTTTGCTAATTGCAAGTAAGTGGCCACCATATTTATAAACATGGTGCACATTCACATAACTAGGTTTCACACACATTGTTTTGTATGGATCAAGTCAGTAGCAAGTTTTATACATGTGATCATGCTAATAACATGCCAACACAATATTTTCTTTAATCATGTTCAGTTACCCAGAGCTTGCACTGCTGTGCTATGTACACCAATGCCAGGGGTGCTCCTGCTAGCGCTATAAACCGAAATGACAATAAAGCTCGACACTGGCAGCAGTGCATTCTGTATCTCTTCTTCATGATTCTCTGGAAAGCATGAAGAGAATGTGAATTAGTCCTTTGAATTGCAATGTGAAATGCAAGCTACAACTTCATGTATATGAAAGCAATCAAATGGAAAAGTGATCAGTGCCTGAGCTATACAGATACGGAAGTGATGTAGATGCAGCAAAACAACTCTGAATTGCTGCCAAAAGTGGCCTGCTGGGAAAGCAGAATCCCTTTACAGCCCTGGTATAAAAGCATTCTATACTCACAAGGCATATTTAATATTTCTGATCACCATAAGCATTCAGCAATATGGAAGTTATTACAGTGTATGGTTCAATTATATTATTTTATAAGTTTGTGGTTCAAATGTAATTCAGTTCATAAAACTGAAGTATTAAAAACTGCAGGCATACAAGCCACATAAATGTGTGTTATTTGTTGTAGTACACATATTTGAGTTATTGTAACTACAAAATCGGCCCACATCTCTAGGTTACTGTAGAGCACTGACCTCCTCAGACAAGGGCATGATCGATTCATTAACCATTTCAGCTCATTGTCCCTTCCAGTGTATGACATTCCATTTGTATATAGTGTTTTGAGGAGATCTGGCGGGTAGAGATCACATCCACTGGTGGAAGAGTTGCAGAATCACGGCTTTGAGGAGGAGGTGTGCTGTGGATATGGTAGCAGGTTAGACTGCACTACAGGGAACTGTGTTACAAGCAACTGTTTTTTTTTTACCACACAAAAGTGTTATTTTAACTCAAGTTGTAGCATTCTTTGCTAATATTGTTGCTTAAAAACTATTTAATGCTCAGCAATGCATCAACAAAAGGGGAAGTTAAATTTGTTTTAGATCCAAACATCAACTTCTGGTACATACTTCTGGCTCCCTAACTTATGTACTTGAGGACAGACAGTAAACATTTATTGTTGGAACTATGAGTTGTGTTTTTATCTTGGAGAAGCACGTAACATAACCACACTGCACATTTGATACTGATACTGCTGGGTAATAGTATGCACAAGTGTTAACCCAACAGTGTCTCAATGCATATCAGTCATCATAAATTTGTTACTTTTTAATGCACACCAGATCTGCTCCTTGCAGTACTGCAACAATAAGTTATGCTTTCAGACAGGTTTGGCAGGACAGCATGTGTTACTTTTCCTTGAATGTTGTAATAATCCACTTCTTAGTTTCTAAAGTATGTCTTGAATTATCTAGCAGTTTGCCATTATGAGCCATAGTACACCCAAGACTATTATTTCTGTAAATAATAACTTTTTTAAATCTTTGTTATATATGATCACTTCAAGTTTTCCTAATCAGAGTTAAACAGGCCTGCAGAACATCTCTTGCTCTCCTCAGCTGGGCTTTAGCCCACCACAGAAATGAGAGTCATCCAGAGGAACCACATTTCAGGCCAACATGAAGATGTATTTTTATTATTAACACCCAAGCAGTAAGGTCATGGGCATATGTAACAGGATGCAAGCCCTTTCCTGGCTGGGAAAAACTGATCTACATTACCATGGGGCTACAAGCTGATGAAGGCTAGCACTGAAAAGGCTTAGTAGCTAAATGCCCACCCTTAGGCAGGCATTTTGCATTGCAGTCTCTCCTCTGTGGAACTGTGACAGTAGACATCCCTAAACCACCCTTCCTTCACCTGAAGATAAGCGTGCCTATCTTCTCACAACAGCTCCAGTAGATACCTCAATGACTAACTGAACTCATATCATCTGGTAAAAGTCTGAGCTTTATCCCTTTCTGCCAATGGAAAAGGACAACTGTTGCATAACTTATGTAAAATGAAGTGAAAATATTTTTGTTTTATGTTATTTTATTGCATTTTATTTTATGTTAGTGAATTTAGAATTGTAGACCAGAGAAGGATACTGATCCAATATGGACATATTTCAGGTTCAATTCAGGAAAAGTAACAAAAAATAAAACATTCTGAGTAAGAAAAAGGTGTGTACAATGTGCAAAAACATGTACATGTATAATATGCAAAAGAAACACATTATATTCTATAATATGCAAAGTTAAACAATAATCATGTTTAACAATAATCACATTCCACAAAATAGTCAAAATCTTAGAGTAGAAGTCATTGCTTTAGAAATATGGATTAGAAAAGAAAAGTAAAGAATAGAAAAAGAAAAAAAGAAAACCTTATTTTAATCCAAGCTAATAAGCAATTTAGCACTAATGAATGGGTGAATATATCTGATTTCAGATTACAGATCTCAACATATTTGTAGGTATATTGGATCTGAGCAGTTTGAACTGTTTTAATTTAGAGAAATTAGATGATGGAGAATTTAAAAAGATACTGGAGTGGAAAATAAGAATGAGGAACGTGATGGAAATTAAGAAAGTTATTTTATGTGGGGAATATAGGAAAATTAAGAAAAAAATGTGAGCGAGTAAAAAATATAACTGGTGTTTTCATGGATGGAAGTCATTGGAAATCAGAAGCTGGTTATCAGAGTAAGTGTTTAGAGAATGTAAATTATTGTATGATCTCTGAAACATTTAAGTTAAATAATTGTAAGCAGATGATCTTTGAGCTTTGATCTGAATTCAGTGTATCTGTTTACATTTATGACAGAAAGAGGAATAGATCACCAGTCTTTTAGTCCTGCAACTGAGAAGCAATGGTTACCACAAGGTAGTCTAGTGAGGGGTCAGCATAGGTGCATTTTCTGCCTGTGAATTCAGATTGTAGTTTCTTTCTATAATAGAAAATAGTCTAGTTTGATAAGATGATGAGTTTAGCTTAAGCAATTTTAAGAGTATGAAACCCAAAAGTGAGGTCAGATATATGTTGGACTAGTTGTCCGTTTGTTTTTGTAACAACTGCGAGTGATGTTTGATCAGATAATAAAGATTGATGAAATGACAGTTATTACATGAGGTTGCTTGATGGAAGGGTTTTTTTCTCCTGAAGCTGAGACAAGGCAGGCAAGCTATAGAAATATATATCTTTATAATTGGTTTACCTGGTAGCAGGCAAAAGGAAATGGGATATTTTCCAGGCCCAAAACAGAAACCTTTGAATCTTACATCTAGTTTGATTTTTCTGATGCTAGAATGAAAGGTATTGCTCTAACCATAGGCCTAGACACTTAAATGTGTTTGTTCTAATTACAAGGGGCTTTTGAATGTGATATAGGATGATCCAATTTGATTATACTAGAGACAGTTTGTGGTTAGTGCCAAGAATCATGGGGTTAATATCTGTGCAACACAGGATTACTTTACTGCAGCTCAGCCATCTGGTGACAGAATATATTTTGCAGTTGTGATTTTATTGAAGAATGTGATGGATCTGACCTGTAGATTAATATAACTCTGATCTTGTAGCCCAGGTAGGTATGACCCTAGCCCTGAGTAGCATCCTGCCATCACCAAGAATGATACCGCAGTACAAGGACAAAATTATTGACTTTAACAATTGGCTAAGCTTCTGGTGTCATTCTAAGAGAATCCATTATCTGTCTGCCTGGGACGACATGGTTGACAGACCACGATGCTTTGCCAGAGATAGCCTGCACCTGTCGCCCCTGGGATTCCAGATACTGGCTAAGGGTCTTGCCACCCCTTTAGTGTCTTTTTTAGGCGAGGTTTAAATGACAAATTCACCACCGTAACAGGAACAGGCAAGCAAAAACTGAGGGTAATGCTACTTAACACTAGAAGTCTAAATCTCAAAATGTACTCACTCGAGGCACTCCTTAAAATTGAGAACATCAATATCTATGCAGTGACTCAGACCTGGTTCAAGGCTCAAGAGAGCACCCCTGCATTACCAGGCTATAACTCATATCATACTTTTCGGCCATCTAACCTGGACCAGAACACCAAAGGCGGAGGTGTATCCATATACATTAAGGATATCCACACCTCCAGGCTAGTTGTGCAGCATAATGCATCCGAGGTTATCCAAGTGCAATTAACTCTGGGCAAAACTGCAATCCAAATAGTAGCTTGTACAGATCCCCCACCATGCCCCAGGATTCCCATTCCTCTTTTCTTGATATACTGGAAAATATTAGGGTTCAACCAAACACCCTAATAATGGGTGATTTCAACTACCCCACCATTAACTGGGAAAACTATTCATGTACCAACTCCTTTGCTCAACGCTTTCTGGAATTCATAAATTCCAATGCCCTGGATCAACTTATCCACAGCCCCACCAGGGGCAACAATATCCTAGACCTAAACATTACCAACATGAGTGACTGATGTTCCACACCTGAAGTCAACTCCTCATTGGTCAGATCCGACCATAAGCTAATCACCCTAGATATCCACATCCTGTCCCCACCCACAATTAAGGAAACCACGGTAAGAAATTTCTCCAAAGCCAACTTCATGCTTCTTAACACAGAAGTGGTGAATTTCATGACACCCATGCAGATGGACAATGCAATTACGACTGCTGAATCATACACAAATGCACTATATAAGCACTTACACGAGTGCATGGATCATGCTATCCCAAACAGAACCAAGAAGCTGTCCTCCAAAAAAAGGAAGCCAATCTGGTGGTCCCCTGCCATAAACAAACTCTACAACAGAAGAAAGAAATTGTTGCAAAAGAGAGTAAAATCCCATGAGTGGAGGAGCTCCCTGGTCAGCCTCAGTAAGAATCTGAGATCCCTTATAAGATCCTCCAAAGCTAGCTACGAAAATAAAATCACCACTGATTCTGAGGGCAACCACAAAGCATTCTATAGCTATGTCAAGAATCTCAATGGCAATACCCAGATCTGGTCTGAGTTACAGCACAACAGCACGAAAATTACAGAACCAACTGATATTGCCAACATCCTGACAGATAGGGTCAGTGCTAACTTTACCCCTCTCTCACCCCCTAAAGGGCCCATATCTATACAGGAAGAATGTAGAGTCCCTGTAATAGCATATATGCAGGTAAAAGCTGCACTCTCTAAAACCAAAAACACAGCATCCATGGGACCGGACAACATCCCAGGCTGCATATTACATGAACTTCAGAATTAACTGGCTCCCCACCTAAGCACCATGTTCAATCATAGTCTCACATCAGGCTTTGTGCCCACTGAATGGCACACAGCAACAGTTATTCCACTGCACATATAGGGAGCCACCACTGATCCTGGGAGCTATCACCCTATTAGCCTGATGAGCCTGGTCTGCAAGGCCATGGAACATATTATCATCATGGAACTCATAAACAAAAACATCAGTAACCTCCAAACTCTGGACCCCATCCAGTTCGGGTTTGTGAAAGGCAGATCATGCCTTCTGAACCTGATTGACTTCTTTGAGGTAGTCACCAAAGCCATAGACGAGGGTAAGGTGGTTCACACAGCCTATCTTGACCTCGCCAAGGCTTTCAACAACATCCCCCATTCTGGAATTATAGCTAAACTCACTAAACTAGGTGTAAATCCCTACATCACATGATGGGTTGCCAACTGGCTCACTGACAGGACCCACACTGTAAAAGTTGCAGACTCCAAATCTGACTTCAAACCAGTGACAAGTGGAGTACCACAGGGTTCAGTCCTGGGACCTCTCCTGTTTGGTATCTACTTCTCTGAAGTACAGGCTAACGCAGAAGGCCTCTGGCTAATGAAGTTTGCAGATGACTCCAAACTAGGAGCCATAGTAGAGTTCCCAAATGATGTGGACATCCTACAGAAGGGCCTCGCTGAGACAGATGCCTGGTGTGAGAGATATGGCCTCAAGCTCAATGCCAAAAAGTGCATTGTCATCCCCTTTGGTAAAAACTCTGTACCCATGAACTACCACATAAACGGCAGTCTACCTAACACTGAATGTGTGATAAGAGACCTTGGCACCCAGGTGGATAGTAGTCTCTCCTTTGATAATCGCATTGCCACAGTAGTCAGGAAATCCTTCTATTTTGCACACCTCATCACAAAAGGGTTCTCATCCAGGAAAAAAGAGGTCATTCTTCCCCGCTACTCAGCACTCATTAGACCCATTATAAAGTACAACTCCCCTTTTGGAATGTACCTCACAAGACATCTGCAGCAGCTGGAAAGGCAACAGAAGTACCTCACAAAGAGGATTACTGGCCTCAAACAGATGCCCTACACTGACCGTCTCAAAAAACTCCAGCTTTACTCTGTAGCATATCGCCTACTCCAAGGACATCTCTGCATAGCATATAAAGCTATGTTAAACCCAGAGCTGTTGGACATGCTACACCTAAAGAAATCCCAATCCCTCTGAGCTATATGCTCTAGGGACCTAAACCTTGTCACCACAATAAACAGGACATGCTGTAGGGATATATTCCTGTCCTAGAGACTTCCTATATTCTGCAACAAGCTACCCATCTATGTCAAGCAGAGTCCCTCATTAGCATTCTTCAAGAAAAATCTTGATGAGTGGATGGGAAATAGGAAATACACCCCAGGATCACTTCTGTGGCTCTGCTTGACAGGGGCTCAGGAAATTAACTTTCCTGGGTGGCATAAGCCAGGGAATCTTGTTGGCTAAACTTACTTAGGCCCTTGGGCAGCTAGCCTAGTACCTACCTATGAACCTATGAACCTATGTCATTAGCATATAGCTGGAAAGGGAGATGTGGACAGCGAGCCATGATTTTAACAATGCAAAGATGAAAAAGTAGTGGGAATGTGACTGAACCTTGATGAACTTCCTGTAGTAGTAAGAGAGCAGAGTGGGAGACACAAGTACTCATTTCCACTGATAAGGGGTGACTGTAAAAGAAATCCTGGAATCATTGTATGTCTTTGGGCGTATTTCATAGGAATCTTGTGGAATGCTGTAGTCCACCATGTCAAATGCTTCAATGAACTTAAAGAACACAGTGCTTGCAGTCTGATCCATCACATGAGAAGGATAATAGACTCTAACAAACCTAATTTAGTGTTTTTCTCTACCCCTCAAAGATGCCTGCTGTATGTGTTTCTTTCTAAAGAACATCAAAATAACCACATACTAAATGTTTCTGAACAAAGGTATCTGAACCTTATACCCATTCCTTTCATTCAACTTTTTCTTCATATTGATAATACCACTACTAAGGCATTGTCCTATCTTATACTGTGCTATTGCACCCCCCAAGTTATTTTACCTGCAGCAGATTCATCCATAGCCAGCAATGTTCAGCAATGTACTAGTCTTCCAAATACCCAGACTGGTGAAATTGTCTTTTAAGGCTTGCATGCTTACATCTCATTCTGATAAACACCTTTCACTCCATGTTCTGCTCACAGAGGCAACATACTTAACTCATCCTTGTATCAAACTCAGTGTAAGTCCCACTCATCTATACTTCCCTGGTACAAATGAGACATTTGTTCTTATCACACCTGCACCCTATTTCTCCTGTTTCTTTCTAAAAATGCCTAGTACCCACCATGGTATTTGTGGCATACTTGTTCACCCCACTCCCCCATGTAGTGACTCTGGGTGTGTCCAAGCAAGGCAAGGAGCAGTTATGCAGTGTAAGTATGCAGAGTATCCCCCCATCCAAGGTAGACACAAGTACTACAGTGGCTTTTCATCTGTCCTTGATTTTGCAGAATGTTCTGGTTTCTGTCATATTTTTATACTGTTGATTTATGCTTATTATTATTCAGAAAGTGCCTGTTGTTCTGTGTTTAAGTAGCAATGCTTTAATGACCATCAGGTAAGCTTGTCTGAGATTGTAAGATGCAAGTAAGCTTTAATAAGCATACTGTTATAGAACTGCCAACATTGAAAGCCTTTCTGTTCTTGCCATGCAGAGAGTACTTACATAACTAGATAACGTATAAGCCTTGGGTATTGAAATGCATATGACAGTATTTGTAATAAAGGACAGGATTACATTATTTTAAGAAGCTCATTACATTTGTTGGAGACTTGAAGTCATCTTTGCAGGCTTTACCTATAAACTAAACAGAATGCCAGTCTATCATGTGTGGTCCGTAACCTGTGCAGTAATCCTTTAAGCAATGTATCTTGAGCTTGTTTCTTGTTTGCTTTGCATTTTTTTACTTTGATCATGTTTTCCCCATGAAACAAGTAGATAGTTGTTGTCAGGTAGCAGTTCTTTTTTTGGATAAGAAACATTTTTACAAGTGGGGTATGACAGAGATTGCTACTTTCAGCATGTTACTTGGTACTTTTATAAAGCTGAATATAAATTATAATTAGAACTGCAGTGCAAGGAGAAGTGGTTTGAGTTGAGTGCTGCTTGTTTTTCTTATACTTGATTTTGACTGGCATTCCAGTAATGTATATAAAAAGTAATTTATTTTTTTATGCCTCACAACCTTTTTGTTTCCATCTAAATATTAAGTAAGCTGTCATGCAGCCAGTGCATTGAAATATTTTTTCCTCTATACTTCATTTTGTCTTGATTGGACTCTCATAATGATGGTTTGGCACCCAGGGCAGCGTATTTAATTAAAGTTACAGTTTTTGTGGTTTTGAGCATAGCTCCTCCCCTTTCTAGTTGGCCACACCCCTTCCCATTGACCCCACCCATTCAGCTGTCTTCTGCAGCCCCCCCTTTGATTTGAAGTCACCAGCCATCACTGGTCCCTACCAAATGAAGCTGTTCTGGGTCTGTACAAAAAATATTCCAATCGTGTTTAATAATGTCCCTGATATTATAAAAATGGTTATTGTATCTAAATATAGCCGATTTGTTGAAGTTCCTTTGCCATCTTGATTTTCATTATCTTGTAGGCCACCACCTACCGCTAATAAGGGGGCAAAATGACCCTATTTCTCTTCTGTATTACTTCATTTAAAATGCTGCCAGTGTAACTAATGGGGTATCCTCTTTGTGTTAACATGCCCTTCAAGATCTCTATTTGTTCCAAGAAATCATTATAGTCAGATACCATTTTGGCCAGCCGCACCCCTTGCCCCTTAACTAACAATTTCTTTTGATGGAGGGGGTGACAGCTGTCGTAATGCAAGAGATTGCTTGAATATGTGGGTTTTCGAAATATTGTGGAAATAAATTGATTAGTAGTTCCATCCTTTTCATGGTTATATCTAAATAATTAACTTAAGCAACACTTATTGAATGTGTAAATTCCAAAAAATCAGTGCTACTTTTTATAAATTTCAGAAAGTTTTCCAATTCGTCAATATAATTATTCCACAGAATAATGATGTCATCGAGGTAACGCCCATAAAACGGCCAATATTTCACAAAGGGACTCTTAAAAATTAATTCCCTTTCCCAAAAGGCCACCACAATATTGGCAAAGATGGGGGCACATGCTGGCCCCATTGCCACCCCTTTAACTTGTATAAATAACTGTTGTTCAAATATAATGATGTCAGTATCCAGCACAAGATCCATTAATGTTCTTACAGTTAATATACGGTTGTGGTTTAGGGTGGTATATTGGCAAAGATATTGATAGAATGGCTTAGATGGCTGTGTTTTATAACTTAACAGGTAGTATATTACTTGTCTGCAGGCAGCTCAGTTGACATAATTTGGTAGAGCCTTTTCGGGCAAATGTCATCTTTGTTAATTTGCCAGTGAGCTTGACTTCACTTATTGTGAATGTGATTTTGTCAAATGTCACAGAACATGATACAAGTCAGATATGGTATTTTCTGTGGAATTAGAATGGAAAATGTGTTTTGTTTTTTTTTACTAACACTGGGATTAGGTTTAGGTTTTGATTCATGGAATGTTTTGAGTGTACTGTCTTGTAGTGGGATCAGGGACATTATGTATCTGTCAATAAATGATGTGGATAATTGTGTGTTTTGCTGTGTTTGCACATTTCTGTCCAGTCTTTGCTTAGACAAAGTTTTTAATTGCTTAGGTTTCTTAACTATGAGTACTCACTTGTGTTGTTCTTAATTACTTTGTTTTTAAACAGATGTAGTACATACAAATTATCACTGTCTTACTATTATATATTAATTAACCTTCTTTGGCAGGATTAACATTTCAGCTGGCTTAGTAAATTACATTTAGGAGAAGTTATATTAGACACTCAGCTGAATAATATTTCTGAATTTCTAAAGTAATATATTAGGGTCCATATTACAAAATTGAAACTTTAGTTAGTCGAATAACTAAAGATCAATCTTGCAATATCGAAAGCCAAAAACCTCAAACGGCTGATTGTGGATTATGCCCTTTTCTCCAATTTGAAGCGATCTCAGAGTTGGTATATTTAGTTATGGGGGTGTTGGGGGCACAGCCCCCCACAAAGGGATTAAAAGTTTTTTTTTACATGCGGCCAGGGGAAGTGTTTCCCTGCGTTAAATCGGCCGTTCGAGTTTTTTAGCTTTCGATATTACAAGATCGATCTTTAGTTATTCGATTAACTAAAGTTTTGATCTTGTAATATAGACCCATATATTAGACGCTCAGTTGAATAATATTGCTGGATTTCTAGAGTAGCTTAATATCCTACATCTGAATGGGGACAAGGTGGCTGAATTAATACAGCCCTTGTGTACTGCACAGATTAAGGTATTTTTTCAAAGAATGAACACTTGTTAAATCTTTTTATGCAAATGGTATACCCACTGAAACTTGAAGGTTAGGAGGGGAGTTGTTACATATCTGGACTCACCTATTGAACAAGATTACGCAAGTAAGAAATGTCCTAGAATCTTGCAGGGAAGCATTTATAACAACTAACCCAAAGAAAGGAAAATATTGTTTTACCATCCATGCACGGGCTGATATCAGTTGAACCATTATTATAAGATTTTTATGACTCTTTTAGTGACGAGGTTAGCCATGTTTATTTCACAGCTGATACACGTACATCAGAGTAGGTTTTTAAGAGAGTGTTAAAACTTGTAATAGAAATCTTATGAATGATCCAGGACATCCAAGAAAGTGATAACATTAATGTTGCTGGAATGTTGTAGAAAAGGCCTTTTTGTTGAATGGGGTTTTCTATTTACAGTTATGAAAAGGATGGTCTTCCCAAAAGAGTTTATTCAATTTTTGCAAAGCACATATATGCCAGATCATTGGTAAGGGTTAAAAACAGAACTGAATTATAAGAAGCATTTAACTTGACAAAAGCAGCTAGACAGGGATACCTTTTGTCCTCACTGTTGTTCATACTATACCTCAAAGTTTTGATGTTATGCATTCTACAAGCAGCAATCCAATGTAATGGACAGGGGACTTTCAAGTCAAGATATCACTGTTCACTGAACTTACAGCATTCTCATAAGCCTTTTTGATACTTAGCATGACTTACGTAGGTTGCTTGAAACAGGTTCATAGGATGTTACTAGACTATTGACCGAAGGGTCTATACAAGCCAAGCCATTAAATCCCAATATAATACTAGATGAGAGAAATCATCTACGTCCAAGGTTTTTCTAGCAAGGACTACCCATGTCCAGGACAGAAGTCGGGGAAATTCCCAGCAGACAGTTAGGGTTTCCCACCCAGTCATCCAGGTTGTTCTTAAACAGGGTCATGGAGGTACTCTGCTCGATATGGATTAGAAGCCTATTCGAGATGAGTGGCAACCTCTGAGAGATGTATCTGTCTCTCCAGCAGGTCCTGTTTATGTCACAGGCTAGACTGAGGTCCATGGAATGGGTGACTCTAATCCCATTTGACTTACAGATGTGAAGCATTTCCATTGGATATGGGTCAGAGATAGCCCTGCAAACCAGACATAAGTTGCCTCTAAGTAGTCCATATGCTACTGATTACAGTGGCATTGACTTCAGTCTGTCTGTATAAGAGACCATTAATTTTCTTAGTTAGAAACCTCTGAGGTCTCTCAAGTTGCTGCAGTTGTCCGGAAAGGTTCATACCAAAGGGAGCATTATATTCAATAATAGGCCTGATGAGGGATGAGTACAGGGGAGTTATAACCTCTTTTTCTCTTGAGGTGATGTTTTTGCTAATTAGGTGAGTGATATAGTATGCCTTCCTCACCATGGTAGACACATAGTGGTCAAAGTTGAGGTCACAGTCAGCTTGTGTTCCTGGGTCTGTCACTACTGAATTGGTATATAGGGCATTATTGTTTATTTTAAAATCAGCAGGGACATTGTTTTTACTGAAGGGAATGATGATACATTTTTTTTAGCATTTACTTTAAGACGATGACTTTGGCATCAATGACTGGTCTGTGAAAGCCCTTTTTGAAGTATGCTGAAGTCGCTAGGGGATTCAATAATAGCACTTAATTTGCAGTCATCTGCAAACTTGGTTAGTCACACCTCCTCCATTTTGGTCTGGACATCTGAGAAGTATATGCCAAACAAGAGGGGCCCAACACTGACCCTTGTGAGACTCCACTGGTGACAGGTCTGCTGGTAGAGGTAAAGTCTCCCACTTTGACTGAGTGTTGTTGATATGTGAGCCAGTTTGCACCCCACCTAATAACATAGGGGTTGATAATCAACTGGGTTAGTTTGTCAATGATGCACAAATGTAGGATACTGTCGAAGGCCTTGGCTAAGTCAAGGTAGGCTGTATGCATGGCTTTGTCCTCGTCTATGGCTCTGGTCACATTCTCAAAGAAGTCCAACAGGTTTGGCAGGCATGACCTGCTGTTGCAAAAAAAAACAAACTGGCATGCATCCAGGGTTTGGAGGTCACCTATATCTTTATTTATGAGGTCCATGATGATTCATCTCATTCCCTTACAGATGAGGCTGGTTAAACTTGTGGGTCTAAAGTTACCCAGGTCTATTGCTGAGCCACCCTTGTGGAGGAGGATAACAGTCACTGTTTTCCATTCAGTGGGGAGAAAGCCAGTACTCACGCTGTGGTTGAACAGAGTGCATAATGGAGTAGCTAGCTCTTGTTTTAGAACATTAAGAACACAGCCCAGACTGCCATCTGGTCTCATGGAGGCTGTGTTCTTAGCCTTGGAGACAGCATTAATGACTTGCTCTTTGGCGATGCAGTGAGGAGGAGATGATGAAGACATGGTTTGTGGTATGCTTAAGGGGTGAAAGGGGTGAAATATTTGCTAAACCTGTCCGCTAGCAGGTCTGCAATTTCTGCAGGGTCAGTGTGTGTGAAGCCATCTACAATTAGTTCAGCAGACATCTGAATCTTACCTTTTAGGTTGCAGATGTAGCTGAAGAAAGCCTTATGGTTATCCTTGGCTATGGTTGCAAAATTTTTCTCATAGTTGCCCTTTGAAGATTTTATGAGTTGTCTTATTTACTTGTTTAGGCTGAGGAGGGTCCTCTCCCAGTTCTGGGCTTTTACGTTTGTATTTTTAGGCAGCAGCTTCTTTTGTTTATTTAATAATTTATTAATGCTAGATGTCCATCAGGATTTTTGTTTTTTTTCTTGAAGATCTAGCTTTAATCCTATCTGGCATGGCTGTGTCTATACATTTATGCAGATGTTTATACAGGGCACAAGTGTATACCTTAGTATAGCCGTCAATGCCATCTGTGGAAACTGGAGCTTAGAAGTTGATTATATGTTCCCTTTGGAGGGTATAGTCAGTTTCGGTGAAGTTTTTAGACTAACTTCTCCTTTGCGGAGTTCTGCTGTTATTGCTACATTAAAAATGACTGATTAATGGTCAACTTTAACCAGTGCATGTCCTACATTTGAGGCATTGCATCAGTCACTCATATTGGTGAGGACCACGTCTAGAATATTGGAGCCCTTTGTGGAGCACTGTTTGTTCCAGGGCATTTGAGTTAACAAAGTCCAGGAAGTTTTGTACGAGTGAATTTAGGCTTGTATAAGTTTCCCAGTTAATGGAAGGATAGTTGAAATCACCCATCACTAGGGTGTTAGGTTATACCTTAATTGTCACAAGTAGCTCTAAATAAGCTGTGTGGGCATCTTAGTTCATGGAAGGACACTTGTAACTGATGATGACCCGAACAGGGCTCTTAGCCGTGGTAATTTTTACTTGGAGTAGCTCCATAGAGTTTTTTATCTAACCAGTCTAGAGGTGTAATTATCTTTAATAAAGATAGATACTCCACCTCCTTTGGTTCTCACACCTTCAATTTGTGGTCAGAAAGTGTGGAAAGCATTGTAGCCTTGTAAGGCTGGGGTACTTTCTGTGGCCTTAAGCCAGGTTTCTGTGACTGAACAGATGTCAATATCTTCCAGGATAGGAGTGCTTCCAGAAAGTGCAGTTTCTGATTTAAACTCCTATCATTTAGCACCATGGCCCTTATTTTCTTTGTGTTTGATATTTTCACATTGGGAATTTTGTTGTTGTGACTTTGCCTAAAAAAAGGCATTAGGGGAGAGGCAAGTGGCTTATCCAGCAACCAAATCATAGAGGTGCCAGGTGAAGACCATTTCTGGTAAAGCAGCATGGTCTATCCAGCATGTCATCCCAGGCTAACAGGAACTGGATCCCCTTAGAATGACACCAGAAACTAAGATAATTATTGGTCATTCATTTTCTATTTATATTGTGGTATCATCCTAGGTAAGGGTAAAATGCTGCTTAAAGCTAGGGACATACCCGCCTGGGACACATATTCAGAGAGCTCAATCATGTCTGTCTTCGTATAGTCCAGAGGGGTACATCTCAAGTCATTCACACCAACATGAACTATGATGGAATCATACCGGTACTTGTTGTTGAGAGACCTGAGTGCACGTGTGATCTGGTGAATCATTGCACCAGACAGGCAGCTGACCGTAATCTTCTCCTTGTTCATCCTGGTGAGTTGGGTGCCTAGGAGTCACCTATAAGTAAAACATTTGGAATAGCTGTGCATTGCCTAATGGGCTTATTTGGTAAGGCACAGTTGCTAGTGTTTTTATGTGTATTGGGTGCTTTGGGTGTTGTGTTAGGTGTAGCATGTTTGTGTTTTGGAGGTCTCTGGTGTTTAGGCAGGTTTCTGGAGAGTACCTCTGCATATCAAGGTTCATGTGTTAGGTGCATATTACGAACAGGAGTCATGGTGTGTAAGCTGACAACCTGTTTACTGTTTCTGTTCTGGGCATGAGAGAGCAGTGATTCCAGAGTCTTAGTGTAGGAGCATCTTCTGCAAATTGTACTTGAGTGATTTAGGAGTTAGGGGTTGTCAGTGTACATGAGGCAGTTGCTACACTGCCTCAAAAAATAAACATGTCCACCAGGCTGGCAGGAGAAAGAGAGAGAACCTGGTATCTCAGCAGATAAGAAGAAAAAGATGAGGGTATCAGGAAAGGAGCTATTTTAGGGTGACTAACCTATGGGGTGTACAGTTGGAGATCTATAAAAGATGGGATCTATAGTGTCTGATGTTGATAGGTAAGAGGTAAAAATCTCTGTTGGTTGCTTCGCTGAACAGCTGAGAGCTATTCAGGAACTGATCTGCTAGATAGCAGCCGTTTCTTAGGGAAAATACTTCTATTGACACTCTTGCGTTTATAACGGCCAAGGGTTACCCCCTCTGTGAGGTGGTGCATAATGGTGCACTATGCACAAGCAAGAGCAAAACAGCTAATACAAAGAAACCAATGAAAATGCTCAAACTGAGCTTTGCACTAATGAAATAGCTCAAACTGAGACCCTAACCAATGAGATAACTCAAACTGAGCCTTGAACCAGTAACCTTCAGTTAGATAGTCCTATTGTATGTTCCTGCCATGAGGGTACAGGAGGGCTTCTCCAAAAAAAGATGTCCTGATTTTTTGTGCTCAGTCTACAAACAGAACTGAATTCAGCCAGTCTGAATCCGATCTATACTATGAACAACAGAAGTGCAATGGAACAGTGTAGAAAGGGAGGTGCATATTAAGCTCAATTTACAGTAGGGGTGGGAAGCTTAAAATCACTGTTTTAAAAAAAAGACCGACAAGCAGGAGGGTGGGTGGAAAATCCAACAGGGAATCACCAGCAGTGCTATACCTTATGCAGACTATTTTTTATTATTAAATAAGCAACAATGTAAAAAGCAGCACAGTTTTTTTTCTTGAATTAATAATAACAGAATAAAACAGCAGAAACAGATCTTTTCTTAAATTAAGTAAAAGCAGCAGTTGGTGTGAAATACAAAGTGCAACAAATGCTGTAGCAAAATACAATGCAAAGCAGCAGAAATAGCACATTTTTTAAACTGCTGAAGAATAGTCACAGTATATAACAGAAGTGCCAAAAAAAATACTTGAGTCCTTTTGTGGGTTTGCCAGCTCAGAAAGACCAGATAAATACTTACAACCACTAAATGAATAATCCCAGTCCTGCTAATGTAAAAGCACAGTAAGAAAGTGTCCAGAGTGAAGTCCTACCACAAACAAGCTTAAAGATATGGATACAGCAGTGTAACTTAAACAACTCATAAAAGTGTGATTATTCTGTAAAAAGACTGCTTTGTATAAATGGGCCATAAGCCACTCAGCTGTACAGAATTTATAAAGGCACTAAAAACAAGATAATATGATTAATAAGCTCTCCAGACAATAAAGCTACATGCAAAAATCTCAGTTGTTTTCTCAACCTAGACAGACCAGGCTACCTCCCAGTGCACTAGAAGGAAACTCCACTGACCTTGATGAGAAAACAAGGGCTTGCTATAGTGTAAAAATACAGTACTTTATCTAACAGCTAGCTATGTGATGAATTCAGATGAAGTAAATCAGTACACCAGACAATAAGAGGCAAAAAGTGCTTTTTCGATATAAGCACAAGGAATGGCAAATAAATAATTCAAATAAAAAAATCAAGATAGCAGCAGTAGTGTAGAAAGGGAGGAGCTTATTAAGCTCAATTTACAGTAGGGGTGGAAAGCTTAAAATCACTGCTTTAAAAAGAAGACCGACAAACAGCAGTGCTATGGGTTCATAGGTTCATAGGTAAGTACTAGGCTAACAGCCCTGGTGCCAGTGCGAGCATAGCCCGATAGTGTTCTCAGTCATCTAGCTTACTAGACATTAGTTCCCTGTGCCCCTATCTAGCAATGCGATTGAAGTGATCCCTGGGGTGAATTTCCTATTTCCCATCCACTTATCAAGATTTCTCTTGAAGAGGGCCAGTGAAGTGCTCTGCTTGATGTGAATGGGGAGTTTATTCCAGAGTCCTGGAAGTCTCTGGGTTAGGAACCTATCCCTCCGGCAGGTTCTGTTTAATGTAGTGATAAGGTTGAGGTCTTTGGAATGAGTAGCATGGAGGGATTGGGATTTTTTCAGATGAAGCATGTCTAGCAAAACTGAGTCAGACATGGCTCTGTATGTCAAGCTGAGATCACCTCTAAGTAGGCAACATGAGACGGAGTAAAGTTTAAGTTTTTTAAGTCTATCTGCATAAGGCACATGTTTGAGTCATAAGATCCTCTTAGTGAGGAACTTCTGTAGCCTTTCCAGTTGTTGGAGGTGTCTAGTGAGGTACATGCCAAATGGGGCATTGTACTCTATAATGGGTCTGATGAGGGCCGAGTAGAGAGAGAGATAATGACTTCTTTTTTCCTGGATGAGAAACCTTTTGTGATGAGATGTGCCATGTAGAAGGACTTCCCAACTACAGTAGCGACATGGTTGTCAAAGGAGAGATTGCTATCTACCTGTATCCCTGGATCCCTTATAACACTTTCAGAGTTAAGTGGGTTCCTTTTGATATGGTAGTTTGTGGGCACAGTGATTTTCCCGAAGGGAATGATGATGCATTTTTTGGCGTTGAGCCTAAGGCCATGGTTTTGGCACCATTCATTGGTTTCCATTAGGCCTTTTTGTAGGATGTCCACATCAGCTTGAAAATCAACAATAGCTCCCAGTTTCCAGTCATCTGTGAACTTGGTTAACCAGAGTCCCTTGGTGCTGGCTTGAACTTCAGAGAAGTAGATACCAAACAGGAGAGGACCCAGAACCAGTTCCTGTGGGACTCCACTTGTAACCGCCTGGTAGTCAGATTTGGAGTCAGCTACTTTCACTGTGTGTGGGTTCTGTAAGTGAACCAGTTGGCAACCCATCTAGTGATGTGCGGGTTAATTCCCAGATTAGGGAGCCTATCAATGATTCCAGAGTGTGGGATGGCATCAAAGGCTTTGGCTAGATCAAGGTAGGCTTTGTGGACAGCCTTGCCTTCATCCACTGCTCTGGTGACAGCTTCAAAGAAGTCTATCAGATTGAGCAGACATGATCTGCCTTTCAGAAACCCAAACTGCATGGGGTCCAGAGTTTGAAGGTTCCCTATATCCTTATTTATAAGATCTGTAATAATATGTTCCATAGCTTTACAGATCAGGCTCATCAAGCTGATGGGGTGGTAGTTCCCAGGGTCAGTAGTCGCACTCCCTTTGTGGAGTGGGATGACTGTAGCAGTGCACCATTCAGTGGGAACAAAGCCTAAACTGAGGCTGTAGCTGAACAGGGCACTCAGGTGTGGTGCTAGTTCTTTTTGTAAATCATGTAGAACACAACCCAGTATATTATCTGGTCCTATGGAAGCTGTATTCTTAGCTTTGATCAGTATGGTTTCTACTTGTGCAGTCATGATAATAGGGATTTGGTATTCCTCAGGTATGTGGATGGGCCCTTTGGGGGGTGAGGGGGGAGTAAAGTTCACACTAAACCTGTCTGCCGAGATATTGGCAATATCATTTGGTTCAGTATAAGTGGTGCCACTGTGCTATAGCTCAGAGCAAATCTGTGTATTATTATGCAGATTCTTGACATAACTAAAGAATGCCTTGTGGTTGTCCTTAGTATCTGTAGCAATTTTGCTTTCGTAACTAGCTTTGGTGGATTTGATGAGGGGTCTCAGTTTTTTACTGAGTTTTCCTAGGGGAATTTTTCCAGTCATTGGACTTTACCCTTTTCTGCAACAGTTTTTTCCTTCTGTTGTAGAGTTTGTTAATGGCAGGGGTCTAACAGATTGGCTTCCTTTTTTTAGAAGAGAGCATCTTGGTTCTGTTTGGTATGGCCCTATCTATGCAATTGTGTAAGTGCTCATGCAGTGCCTTGGTGTATGACTCAGCAGCCATACTCCCATTCCCCATTTCTATGGATGGCATGAAGCTTGCCACTTTTGTCCTTAGAAGCTCAAAATTAGCTCTGGAGAAGTTTTTCACTATGGTTTCCTTTTTCAAAGGTGAGGATAGGATTTGGATATCAGTGGTGATTAACTTGTGGTCGGATCTGACCAGGGAGGGGTTTATCAAAGGAGTAGAGCAGCGGCCCCCCATGTTTGTAATGACTAGGTCAAGAATGTTGTTTCCCTTAGTAGGGGTGAGGATGAGTTGGTCCAATGCACTGGAATTGATGAATTCCAGGAAACATTGGGCAATAGAGTTGGAGCAGGAGTAGTTGTTCCAACTAATGGAGGGGTAGTTAAAGTCTCCAAGAATAAGGGTATTGGGCTGGACCTTGATGTTTTCTATAGTGTCCAGGAATGCAGAGTTGGAGTCCTGGGACATTGTGGGGGATCTGTAGCAGGCTACAACATGGACTGCAGTTTTGTCCAGTGATAACTGTACCTGAAGTATTTCTGATGTGTTATGTTGGAGAACAAGTCTGGAGGTGTGTGTATCTTTTATGGAGATGGATACACCTCTGCCTTTGGGGGTTTGGTTATCAGATCCCTTAGGGCTATGGTTCAGATTTGGGGGCCAAAAGGTGTGATATGCATTATAACCTGGTAGCGCAGGGGTGCTCTCAGGAGCCTTGAACCAGGTCTCTGTTACTGCACAGATGTCGATGTTCTCCAGTTTGAGGAGTGACTCGAGTGACTGCATTTTGAGGTTTACACTTCTAACATGGAGTAGCATAACACTTAGGATGCGTTCACTAGCAGATGGTATGGTGTTTACCTCATTTCATATCGACTATGGTAAATTTGTCTTCGGGGCATTGCCTAAAAAAGGCACTATAGGGGTGACATGGGCCTTGGCCAGTATCCAGAATCCCAGGGTTGACAGATTCAGGCCATCTCTGGCAAACATTGAGGTCTGTCTATCATGTCATCCCAAGCAGACAGATACTGGATCCCCTTAGAATGACACCAGAAACTTAACTAGTTGTTGAAGTCAATCATTTTCTGCTTGTACTGTGGTATCATTCTTGGTGACTGTAGGATGATACTCAAGGCAAGGGTCATACCTGCCTGTGGTACAAGATCAGAGAGCTCCTCCATGTCTCTTTTCATGTAGTTCAGGGAGGTACATCTTAGGTCATTCACACCAACATGCACAATGATGGAGTCATATTTGTACTTGCTGTGAAGAGACACAAGTGCATGTGTTATGTGGCGAATCCTGGCACCCAGCAGGCAGCTAACTGTGACTTTCTCCTTATTCAGCCTAGCAAGTGGGACGTCAGTGTGCCTTACAATTGTGTCACCTATGACTAATGTGTTTGGTACATTGTTCTGCCTTAGGGCCTTAGTTTCAGTGGCACACTAGTTGGGAGGGCTATGTGTCTTGTGGGTTATGCTTGGATGGGATGGTTACTAGCATTTGTACCTCAGACGTCTCTGTTGTTTGGGCAGATTTTGTAAGAGAGCCTCCGTGAAAGTGGTGTGTTTGGTGTTATGTGATAGTGGTGGTGTGCTAACAGGGGTGCTATGTATCTGTGATGTGATGTGTGTGTAGACCTTCTCTTCCTGACTGGCTGACTCAGTCTTGGATTGAGAGAGTGAAGCCTCAAGTTTGGCTATGTAATTGCATCTCTCACAAGTGGATGTGTTTGGAGGTAGGAGGAGAGGGTTGTCTGTGTACATGAGGCAATTGCTGCATTGCCTCAGGATGCCCAGGTTCACCAGGTTAATGGGAAAGCATCAGAAACTGACCTCTGGACATGCCTGGAAAAGTGATCTGCTTTTTAAGTACTGAGTTATTTATGCTTAGATTAAGTACTGAAACTTTTTGTTTCCTTTATGGAAAGTTAGTGCTAGTGGCAGTGGGTGAACTTGCAATAAATGCTACAAGAAGATGTTCTTCATTCCACATTGCTGCAGTCCTAACTATTGGGTAGTCCGCTGTCCAGTCGGCCCGAATACCAAAGTATATGGCTGACGTCGGTCAGGGTGCATTAGACTGACGTCAGTACGTCAGGGTACTAATGCGCATGACCGACGTCATATCCTCAGTCTTTTTTGCCGCATGGTCCGATGCAGAAGCAGTTTTGCGAGTGCAGGTTGGCGTTCTGAAAGTTTCTGAAGTCAGAGTTTCAGACCGAATCAAAGTTGGCTAAGTACCCGTTGGGGAATATTTTGTTTTTTCTTGCCTCAGTATTTAACCGATGTCAGAAAAAGTGAATAACTGTATTTCTTGTGGGAAACAGATACCTCATAGGGATTACCATACTTTGTGTATACCTTGTTTAGGGCCTGAGCACGACGTTGTTGGATGCCGCTCTTGTGCTAGGTTTAACAAACGCACTATTAAGAGAAGGTTAGACTGTGCCAGGTTAGTTTTGGGAAGCGTTGTAATTATAAAATGCCGCCGGATGCTCCGACGCCCGCCCGCCAAAAGCGCAAGGACAAAGCAGCAAAGCCTAGAGTGGAAGAACCGACAGTCCCGGACGCCGGTTCTTTAGAAGGCTCAGTGGAGCCGGAGGTTCTGCCAGGAGTTTCTTTGGAGTCTCAGGAGAGACTTTACTGTTACAGGATGGGTCCTCTCAGGAAGTAGGCCAGGCTGAAGGGGCCTCTCAGGTGGCGGTTGTTCCCTCTCTTGCTAGGGTGGTTAGGGCCTCCTTCTGTTTCCAAGGCTTCTTTAAGAGGCAGGCCTAGTTTAGCTTCAGTGGGGGTTTCTCCGAGTGTTTCAGGGTCTTTGCCTAAGAAGCATATGCTAAAATGGCAGAGGATTTGATTACTATGATTAGAGGTTCTATGCCCCTCCTGATAAGAGGCCTAGGGTGGAACCTGAGTTTGAGAGTTTTGAGCAATGTTCGAGGCTTCTGAGTCTTGGCTGAAGACTTGCAGGAGTATCCTCCTTATTCTGATTCTGATGTGGATGATTCTACTCCTTCAGCTTCGCCTCCTGAGGATTTTTCATTTTCAGAGACTCTGCATTCCATGAGGGAGCATTTTAAATGGGAAGGTCAAGATTTCTCTGATTCCAGGAAGAGGCTTAGGGAATTCTTGTTTTTACCCCAGCATAGGCCTTTAGCTATACCTCCTGTTCTGAATGTGGTAGAAGATGTTTTGCAGAGGCTTCCTGAATCCTGATTCTTTGCCTCCTGCCCCAGTTAAACCGGATAGGTACTATAGGGTGCCTGAAGCCCATAAGTATCTCTTTAAGAGTCCTAGGGCAGACCCGGAAACTGTCTCTCAGGGGCCTAAAGGTGTGAAGGCTTCTGTTGTTAAAAATCCTGTTCCTCCTGATAAAGAGGCAAGGGCTTTGGATAGATGGGGAAAGAAAGTGTATACTTCTTCCACTTTAGCCATGAGGGCGTTGAATTGTCAGTTTCACATGTTAAAATATCAGAATTATCTCCTTTCACAATTGAAGTCTAAGGTGGATGCTCTGGCTGAAGGTATTGAGTGTAAAGAGTTGCAGGATTTAGTTCATGTGTCTGAACAGGTGGGTAAGCATTCCTTGCAGTGTGGTTTTGATGCTGTGCAGGCCTCCTCGAGGGTGGCTGCCACTGGTTCTGTTCTTCGAGGCACGCCTGGTTGAGGGATCAGAATTTAGCTGAGCATGTTAAGACAAGGATTTTGGATGCTCCTTTACAGTCTGATGTGTTGTTTGGTTCGCCTGTGGAAGCAGTTTTAAAGAAAATGGAGGACAAGGCTAAGTCTATGCAAACTGTTAAGGATTTTTGCAGGTGCAGCCTCCAAGTTTAGTAGAAATTGGCCTACTAAGGGATGGACATATCCTGCTTATGATTCCCAGTCTAGGGGTAGGTCTAGACGTGGTAGGGGCAGAGCTCAAGGTTCTTTTAGGCCTAGAACAGGAGTTCACCTGCTCAGACTTCTGGTGAGGGCAGGGGTCAGTCCTTTCGTAAACAGACCCAATGACCTGCCTTTTCAGCTGCCAGTACATTCTCGCCTGGCAGCACCTTTGGGAGGAAGGCTGTCTCTTTTCAAAGAAAATTGGGATTTAATTACCCAAGACAGATGGGTTCTGGATATCATTCACCACGGTTACAGGTTTTATTTCCATACCTTGCCTCCTTTCAAAGGCATGCCAGACATTCCTCCTCTACAAAGAAAAGAGGCTCACAAGCAAATTTCTCTGTTGCTCCAAATAGGGGCCATTCAGCCAGTTCCTGTGCCAGAAAGGGGCCTAGGATTTTATTCTCGCCTGTTCCTAGTACCAAGAAGGGGAACACGTGGAGACCAATTTTGGATTTATCTATCCTCAACACTTATCTGGACATTCCCAAGTTCAAAATGTTGACGTTACAACAGCTTTTACCTCTACTGGGCAAAGATCACTGGATGGTAACTTTAGATCTCAAGGAAGCTTACCTTCATGTGCCTATCAGACTAAGTTGCAGGAAGTATCTGCGTTTTCGAGCTGGAAATTCTCATTATCAGTTCTCTGCATTGCCCTTTGGCTTATCTACTGCCCAGAGTATTCACAAAGGTTCTGGCTCCAGTGATAGCTTACTTCAGACTAAAAGGAATTCAAATCTATCCTTACTTGGACGACTGCCTGATTCTGGCTCAAGAAAAGGAAGACCTTTTACAGCATTTGGAATATGTGATAGCAGTGCTAAGATGCCTAGGGTATTCTGTGAACGAAATAAAGTCCAGTCTAGTACCCTCTCAAGACATGTGCTTTCTGGGTGTGAGACTGAATACAGCAGCCCAGATGGCCTTTTTAACCCCGGACAAACAACAGAATCTTTCCAGTTACTTCCATCACCTATCTCTTCAGTCCGGGCTGACTGCAAGGACAGTCCTTCAAGCCTTAGGGTTCATGGCATCTTGTATTCTGGTGCTTCCCAATGCCAAACTGCATATGAGGAAGCTGCAATGGTATCTCAAAATGTATGGACACAGCACTGCCAGGATTTGGACACTGTCATTCAAATAATACCTTGCATTCAAAAGGAATTTATGTGGTGGGCTCAGGAATGTCACCTAAACAAGGGACTCTCTGTGACCCGGCCAGAGGCGAGTCAGATTCTAATGACAGATGCCTCAGACATTGCTTGGGGAGCTCATCTAAATGGAAAGTGGATACAAGACAAGTGGCCTGCCAGACTACAGCATCTACATATCAACATGAAAGAGATGTTAGCAGTCCAGTTTGCATTAATGGCTTTCAAGGAGTTACTTCTTCCAGGGCAGGTGTTGATTCTAACAGACAACACAACTGTCATGTGGTACATCAACAAACAAGGGGAACACATTCTTACCCGTTGTGCAGGCAAGCAATGATTTTATGGGAGACTGCGCTCAGCTTGCAACTAACTCTTCAGGCAAGGTTTCTGCCAGGAGCACAGAACTCCTTAGCAGATGTGTTAAGCAGACAAATCATGGATCCCCACGAGTGGAAACTGGATCTTCATGTATTTCAAAATTGACAGTGTCATGGGGAACTCCAGACATAGATCTGTTCGCTTCTCCACTAAACCACCAGCTGCCAAAGTTTTGCACAAAGAGGTTTCATCACACAGCTTGGAAAGTGGATGCTCTTTCTTTCAGTTGGAAAAATCTTCATGTGTATGCCTTTCCACCTCTGCCTCTTCTCCCAAAGGTGCTCCTGAAGGTCAGACAAGACAAGCCAAGGATGATTTTAATAGCTCCAGATTGGCCTCGGCAACACTGGTACCCATTACTGAGGAGTCTGGTAAGGAAGCCTCCATGGCCTTTACCTTTGATTCCACACCTGTTGTTTCAGAGGGACGGTCACCTGCTCAATGTCAAGCTACACTCTCTTCATCTAACAGCCTGGCATATTCTGTTTTGAAACACAGCAGGTCTCAACTTCCCTCAACAAGTTTTAAATGTGATTATGGAAGCCAGAAGACCTAGTACAAGGAAAGTGTACGCAGAAAAATGGAAGAGATTTTTATTTTGGAGTGCAGCAAACAATTTGGAGATTTCTGAGCCTAATTTGAGTGTGGCTCTTCAATATCTTACTGAGTTATTGGACAAAGGTTTGTCTTTCTCTTCCATTAAGATTCATGCTGCAGCAATTTCAGCTCACTATGATTGTGACCCACCATTGTTTTCGCTTCCTTTGTTCAAGCAATTTCTTAGAGGGGCAAAGAATATAAGACCCCAATGAGCTCCTACTCCTGCTTGGGATCTCAATTTTGTGTTGGAGAAACTTACTCTACAACCTTTTGAGCCTGCGGCTACTGCTGAATTGAAATACTTGTCATGGAAGACTGCATTTTTGTTGGCCATTACTTCTGCAAGAAGGGTTTCTGAGTTGCAGGCCCTTATGGCGGTAGCGCCTTTTGATTTTTCATAAGGATAGGGTATCATTACGTACTAATCCTTCCTTTATGCCTAAGGTGGTTTCTAGTGTGGCTTTAAACCAAACTATTCATTTGCCTACTTTTTATGCAGATCCCCAAAATAAAGGGGAAAAGATTTTGCACACTTTAGATGTACACAGGCAATTGCGTTATTATTTAAGCAGGACTAAGGATTTTAGGCAGTCTCAGCAGTTGTTTGTTTCTTTTGCTTTGAGTTCGAGGGCAAGCCTGTGTCAAAACAAACTATTTCTAGGTGGATTGGGTTTTGCATTGCATTTTGTTATTCCCATCATGGCAAGGAGATTCCAGCTGGGATTAGGCCTCATTCCACTAGGGCTACTGCCACTTCAACAGCATTTCTAAGGGGTGGCAACTAAGGATATTTTGAGGCAGCTACTTGGAGTTCAGTGCATACTTTCTCTAAGCATTATCACCTTCCTCTCTACTCTAAGTCTAGGGCTGGTTTTGCCACAGCTATTTTGCAAGGCATGTTGTCAGCTCCTGCTTCCTTATGATTTGCCAGCCTCCCTTACCTCTGCTTTGGGATTCTACCCAATAGTTAGGACTGCAGCAATGTGGAATGAAGAACATAGTACAGTTTTGTACCTACCATAAATGTAGATGTTCGAGGATCCACATTGCTGCAGTCCAATTTACCCTCCCTCCTTCCCCTCTGTGTTTAGGGGTGGTTGTGTAGGTGAGGTTATATTCCGGTAATTTTGTATATATTGTATATATTTTTGGTGCAGGTATATTTGGCCTTGTCTTTTTAGGGTCTTCTGACATCTGGGGCAAGAAAAGACTGAGGATATGACGTCGGTCATGCGCATTAGTACCCTGACGTACTGACGTCAGTCTAATGCGCCCTGACCGACGTCAGCCATATACTTTGGTATTCGGGCCGACTGGACAGCGGACTACCCAATAGTTAGGACTGCAGCAATGTGGATCCTCGAACATCTACATTTATGGTAGGTACAAAACTGTACTTTCTGAGCGTGCTGGATTTAAGGTCTAATTTGAGTGCTCAGAGATAAAGGTTTACAAGGTCTAAGGGAAAATTTGAAGAACAGACTTTAAGGCACCAGTAATGGTTTTACCTTAGCTAAGTGGCACTAAACACGTTTTTTAAACAGAAACATGAAAGGGATAGAAATAGCTCAAAATGGCCAAAAAAAATACAATTTCTGAGCTGAAATCACTCCTTAAGTGACAGAAAGGCTGCTCAGAGCTTACCACTCCCACTGATAAGCAGAGAAGCTTCCCTCTATCTCAGTAATGTCTGGACAACACAGAAACGTCAATACAGTCCTGAGAGCAAATCTGAAATCTGGACTATTCTAGTTACAGAAAGGTGGGAAACAAGCAAGGAGCTAGTATTTTTTTTTTGTTTGTTTGTTTTCAAAAATGCAACAATTAAAACTGCAAAAACACTATTTTAAAGCAGAAAAATGGCTATCCCACTTGAGCGTGCAGCCTACAACAGTAAAGCAGTTGAATTTAACTTATTTTCACTTTGTATTTAAGTATCACTCAGGAGACAGTTCAAATAAACCAATGACAAAACATGTGACATACAAGCCTAGATAATTTAAGTGTCTGTCTCTCACACAGAATAAAATCGCCAGGCCAAGCTTTCTTTAACCATAAAACAAAATGGAGCAGGTAAGAAAGAAAGCAGCTCTGTTAGTCAAAGACAAAAAATATAGGTTTACTTTCTCACCCAGCAGGGAATCACCAGCAGTGCTATACCTTATGCAGGCTTGAAATCCTTCAGACAAAGACAAATGCTACAGACATTTACATATTTGTTGAGGTATAAAGTAAAGCACTTCAAAAACAAAACTAAATTGATCAACTGAGGAACTGTAGTGAGAAGATCCTGTTTATAGGAATATGCAAGCAATAATGCCCAACAGGGTAAGTGTTACTGTGTAAATAACTCCAACCCATGGGGTGTTATGAGGCCCGATGCCACAGGGGGAGGACCTCAACACCCCTGGAAGGGCATTATTTCCATAACACACACCCTGGAAGACATTATTGAGCTTAGATAATGGACTGTTTGTAAAATTGTTGTGTTTCACTTATTTTTTTATTACTATTTTTTTTATAAATTTTTGACGTTAAATAGTTTTTCCACCTAATGTTTCATACTTGCTGTAGTCAGGGCCAGATTAAGATGGGTGCTATTGATGCTGCAGCATTAGGCCTATTCCTGAAATAGGCCTAGATGAAAACAGACAAAATTTTCTGGAAGCTGAACAGTTCTTCTTTGCTATATTAACCTGAAAATAATTCTTAGAATGAAATTTGGAGTCTGACTTTTGGACGTCTATACACAGCATTACTTATTATACAGTTACTATTATTCTTTGCGCTGTGACGTAACTATAACATCGTTGTGTTTATTGTTAACTGAAGATTGAAAGTTAATGTTATTAATTTTACCAGTGGCGGCTGGTGACTTCAAATCACAGGGGGGCTGCAGGAGACGCTGAATGGGCGGGGTCAAAGGGAAGGGGTGTGGTCAACCATAAAGGGGAGGAGCTATGCACAAAACCACAAAAAACTAACTTTAATTAAATACGCTGCCCTGGGTGGCAAACCATCATTATGAAAGTCCAATCAAGACAAAAATAAGTGTAGAAGAATAAAAATATTTCAATGCATTGGCTGCATGACAGCTTACTTAATATCTAGATGGAAACAAAAGGTTGTGAGGCATGAAAAAATAAATTACAAATACATTACTGGAATGCCAGTCAAAATCAAATATAAGAAAAACCAGAAGCACTCAACTCAAACCACTTCTCCTTGCACTGCAGTTCTAATTATAATATATTCAGCTTTATTAAAGTACCAAGCAACATGCTGAAAGTAGAAATCTATGTGATGCCCCACTTGTAAAAATGTTTCTTATCCAAAAAGACCTGCTGCCTGACAACTTGTTTCATGGGGAAAACATGATAAAAGTAAAAATGAAAAGCAAACAAGAAACAAGCTCAAGATACATTGCTTAAAGGATTACTGTACAGGTTATGGACCACACATGATTGGCATTCTGTTTAGTTTACGGGTAAAGCCTGTAGAGATGACTGGAAGTCTCCAACAAGTGTAATGAGCTTTTTAAAATAATGGAATCCTGTCCTTTAATACCCAAGGCTTATACATTATCTAGTCAAGTATTCTCTGCATGGCAACAACAGAAAGGCTTTCAATGTTGGCAATTCTTTAACAGTATGCTTATTAAAGCTTACTTGCATCTTACGATGTCAGACAAGCTTACCTTATGGCCATTAAAGCATTGCTACTTAAACACAGAGCAACAGGCACTTTGAGTAATAAGCATAAATCAACAGTACAAAAATATGACAGAAACCAGACCATTCTGCAAAATCAAGGACAGATGAAAAGCCACTGTAGTACTTATGCAGTGTGTCCTCCCCATCCAAGGTAGATACAACTACTCCTTGCCTTGCTTGGACACATCCAGAGTCACTACATGGGGAGGGTGCAACAAGCATGTCACAATTTGAAATCTCTCTGGCTGACTGTGATGGCCCTGACACATTTGTCATACCTCTCAACTTCAAGAGCAAGAAATCTGGACAAAGCCATACACAGAAGTGGGACAAAGGCACAACAATAAGGACAATTTTTAAATATTGCTCTAATAAACTTAGAAAGATAATAGAATAGGTCTTGCATTAGTATGAATTTTCTGAAGGGTATAAAATCTGAAACTCAAATGTCTGTCATTTTCTAACTTCAGTCTTTAGTGATTTGTCACTAATTTGCCAAAACACAATTTTATGAAAATGGACCAAAAATGTGATGCAAAATATAAAATAGACACACAATACAGCTTCTACCTGTCAAAGAAGGGACACTTTAATATTAGTACTGCTACCTTGAGCAGCTGACAAAATAAAAGAATCTACATGCATTTCAAGTAATCTATAACTTTGATTATTACAGTTATTTCTTAATTGTAAACCCTCCATGTTTTCTTCCAAAATTGCTATTTTGGAGGGATTATTAGGGGAAGAGCAACATTTTGAGCCAAAAATTGGGGACAGTTGAGAGGTTGGCTATGCCTAATTCTATAAAGCAATTTATTTGCATGTACCTCTCAACCTGTTAATGCAGTAAATCTGAACAAGGCCAAATATATTGGGGGCACATATAAACAGTACTACTAAAATTGCTCTTGTATAAATTGAGACAGTTGATAGAGCGGGTCTACTTTAACATGCATTTATATGAAGGTTATGAAGTCTGAAACTTATTATTTAGTGACTTCTGGCAAATCATTTAGGAATTAAAACTACAAATTTTATGAACAACAAACCAAAAATAAGAAGCAAAATCTATTCATTCTTTGAAAATCTGGACAGTTGGGAGGTATAGTTCAGCTGGGCCTGTCTGAGTTTGCTGCCCTTCCCCTGACAAAATAATGGTTGAACTGGAGCCTCTGCAGCCATTCCAATTAACCATTACTTGGCTATTTCACTCCATTTACCATAAACACTAATGTGCATACTGCTTTACTTCAATGATTGGACTTCATTTGAAAGTTTTATTTTGTATTTTACAGCACAAACATTAAGTCATCTGTTAAACAAAGCAATGCAGTCTCACAATGAAAACTTAGCATTAAAACTTCTCTGCCCTTGAAACTCACATTCATTGAAACAGCATTGAAACCCACATTCAAAGAAAATAAATTTTGCCAGTGGCAGATAAAGATTAATTTTGGGCTGTTTTGAATCATAGGCCCCTTGCATATGAAACATACATGTGCTCTTTGATACACCTTCCTCATTGTACTAAAAATTATATTCCTTGTACAATACAGTACACTTGTTAGAGGGTGTTTTAAATTTGTTTTGAACATTTTTCCAGTAAGCAATGAAACAAAACATATGCACCCATAATGGCAAAACTGCCCAGTTGAGAACATTTATCATAAAAAGTCTACTCAGACTTCCACAGTCCACCATTATTAGTAAATATACACAATTCTACAGTCCACCATTATTAGTAAATATGCACAATTCCACAGTCCACCATTATTAGTAAATATGCACAATTCTACAGTCCACCATTATCAGTAAATATGCACAATTCTACAGTGCACCTTTATCAGTAAATATGCACAATTCTACAGTCCATATTCAGTGAATTCAGTTCTTGCCATAGCTGTCAACCTTAGCACAAAAACCTGGACGAAGCCAATAATGGGGGAATACAGTCCCAAAAATAGGGACAAATTTAAAATATTCATCTTATAAACTTAGAAAATTGCTAGAAAAAAGGTTGTGCTACTATGTATTCTGAAGAACATGAAGTTTGAAATTCAAATGCCGGTCAATTTTACTGCGGACAGAACAAAAACAATTTTCAGCAGAGACGCAGGGATTAATACTGCAGACACGTCTTTGTAAAATGGCAGGGCATCAGAGCAAATCCACACAAACACAGAGAGGAGATGCAGACTCCACACAGAAGCCACCCCAACCAAGAATCAAACCAGAAAACCTATAGCTGTGAGGCAACAATACTACCACTGCACCATCAAATCTGCAAGGATTTAAACATTCAGAAACCTGAAGTCTGAAATTCAAATGCCTGTCAATTTTACTGCGGACAGAACAAAAACAATTTTCAGCAGAGATGCAGGGATTAATACTGCAGACACGTCTTTGTAAAATGGCAGGGCACCAGAGCAAATCCACACAAATACAGGGAGGAGATGCAGACAGAAGCCACCCCAACCAAGAATCAAACCAGAAAACCTATAGTTGTGAGGTAACAATACTATCACTGCGCCATCAATTATACAAGGAATTAAACATTCAGAAACCTGAAGTCTGAAATTCAAATGCCTGTCAATTTTACTGCGGACAGAACAAAAACAATTTTCAGCAGAGGCGAGGGATTAAAACTGCAGACACATCTTTGTAAAATGGCAGGGCACCAGAGCAAATCCACACAAACACAGGCAGGAGATGCAGACTCCAAACAGAAGCCACCCCAACCAAGAATCAAACCAGAAAACCTATAGCTGTGAGGCAACAATAATACCACCGCACCATCAATTATGCAAGGAATTAAACATTCAGAAACCTGAAGTCTGAAATTCAAATGCCTGTCAATTTTACTGCGGACAGAACAAAACCAATTTTCAGCAGGGATTAAAACTGCAGACACGTCTTTGTAAAATGGCAGGGCACCAGAGCAAATCCACACAAACACATGGAGGAGATGCAGACTCACACAGAAGCCACCCCAACCAAGAATCAAAACAGAAAACCTATAGCTGTGAGGCAACAATACTACCACTGCACCATCAAATCTGCAAGGAATTAAACATTCAGAAACCTGAAGTCTGAAATTCAAATGCCTGTCAATTTTACTGCGGACAGAACAAAAACAATTTTCAGCAGAGATGCAGGGATTAATACTGCAGACACGTCTTTGTAAAATGGCAGGGCACCAGAGCAAATCCACACAAATACAGGGAGAAGATGCAGACAGAAGCCACCCCAACCAAGAATCAAACCAGAAAACCTACAGCTGTGAGGCAACAATACTACCACTGCACCGTCAAATACGCAAGGAATTAAACATTCAGAAACCCTTAAGTCTGAAATTCAAATGCCTGTCAATTTTATTTAACATTTTTTAATCAGGACAGTCTGACTTGGAACAAATAAACAATTTTCAGCAGAGGCCCAGGAAGAAATAATGCAGACATGTCTTTGTAACATGGGAGGGCACAAAAGCAAACCCACACAAACACAGGAGAAGATACAGACGCCACAAAGAAGGAACCCCAGCCAAGAATCAAACCCAAAAACCTGCAGCTGTGAGGCAACAATGCTACTACTACACCATCAAATATCAAGCATTGCAAAATTTACAAACCACAGATATTATGAGGAACAGATCAGATTGAATATGAGGTAAAAATCTGAAATTTTTTTACAAATGGTGGTGGGTAGGGAACTCAAGTCTTTAACACCTGCATACAGGGTACAGGGTTCAAGCCTGAGGCATTCCCTACCACACCACCATAAGCACCTGGGGCATTTTCACACACACACACACACACACCCCCCCCCCACCAGTAAAGCACAAGCACCATACACAAACTCCAGTAAAGCACAAGCACCATACACAAACTCCAGTAAAGCACAAGCACCATACACAAACTCCAGTAAAGCACAAGCACCATACACAAATAAAAAGCACAAACTCAATAAAAATAAACATTGTAAATTAAAAGGCACCTTACCTGAATGAATATGCTCCTCTTGCAGTCCGGACGCGTCCCATAATCCTGGCGGGTCTGTGCACTGTAAAAGTGCACAGACATCTCCTTGTGTCCCCCTATGGGGACGGCCGCATAGACCGATAAGTATGCGCATGCGCGAAGTCCGCGAATTTTAAAAAAATATTTTTTTTATTTTTCATTTTTTTTTCTTTCTTTTTTTATTTTTGAGGGGGCTGCAGTCCGGCAGCCCTATGCCACGAGCCACCCCTGAATTTTACGTTAAACAGTTTACTTTGTGATATTTTTCGTACTGTTTCGCATACGCTTGCTTTGGCGTCTCAACTCAGTGGATGGGATAAAGTGAAAAAGAAAAGGAAAGAAGCAGCAGAACAAAAAAAGCTTTTGGCAAAAATTTCAAATTTAGTTTATACTTCAGAGTACGAGCATCTTCGTCTCAATCATCTGTGTCAGATGCGATTGCGAGTTCAAGTGCTCCTGAAGACCAGGCCAAGCAAGATGAACCTGTGGTGGCAAGAGAGAATAAAGAGCGGGAAAGTTCAGCAGAGAGAGAAGAGGTGATAGGAGACGCTATCGCTGAAGCACTAGCGCCGACGCTGGAGGCTTTCACCAATGATTTGGGACAGTGGGGTGAAATCAATGCTGTCATTCGAAAATATTGGGCCAAGAAAGGTCCAAAAGACTGCCAACACACTGAATCGAAGTTTGAAGAGAGTGCCAGATGATACCCAGGCGAG
Organism: Protopterus annectens; assembly: GCF_019279795.1. NCBI lineage: Eukaryota > Metazoa > Chordata > Ceratodontiformes > Protopteridae > Protopterus > Protopterus annectens. The sequence continues at coordinate 1,161,049,023 of NC_056744.1, forward strand.
TCGTTCCAGTGTCGATGCACAAAGACCATCTCCATGCGTATGCATCCACTCAATGGGGAAAAATCCTGTAGACAATGGTTGTGCTACCCACCTTTGTCAATCAAGGTGTTCTGCTTTGCATGCAAGTTGTTCAGCAGCAGTGCTGTTCAAGCGACCAAGTTCGTTTCTGGTGGTTTTGACAACTTGAGGGCAGGCGAATCCAGAATAAAAATGCATCAGAGCAGCGATGGTCATCATGAGGCTATGTTGTCTTTTGTGAGCCGACAGAGGGAGGCTGGTCGTGTTGTCTACCTCGCCGCCAAACAGGTCGAGGAAGAGTGGTGTTACTGATGCCAGATTCTGAAGTGGCTCATCGATGTTCTGATATTCATAGCTGAGCGTGGTCTTGCTATAAGGGGCATGGATGAGATCATAGGTTCCACTCATAATGGTAACTACCTTAGCATCATTGAGCTGTTGGCGGAGTATGATATTCTGCTAGCTAACCATATTAGAAAGTATGCAAACCACGGGAAAGGTCATGTTTCCTATTTGTCATCCACAATTTGCAAGGAACTGGTGAAGCTCATGGGACAAAAGGTGCAGGACACCATCCTGAAAGAAGCCAAGGAGGCAAAGCATTTCTCTGTCTTGATTGACTCGACACCTGATGTATCACGCCTCGATCAGCTAACGATTGTTATCCGGTACATTCTGCCATCGGGCCCAGTTGAACGGTTCCTGACATTCATGCCTATGATGATGAGGCACACGGCGGAGCAGATGGCTAGCATACTTCTGAACTTTCTGAAGGGAAAAGGCTTGGATATTGCTAACTGCAGAGGACAGTTGTATGAAATTGCATCAAACATGTCAGGACGGTACAATGGTGTCCAGGCAATTGTGAAGCGAGAATGTAAATACGCCACTTTTATTCCATGCTGCAACCACAGTCTAAACCTGGTAGGAGATCAGGCTGTTGAAAGTTGCGGTGGCTGAACCAGGTTTTTCGATTTTGTCAATGGACTATAGGTATTTCTGTCTGTCTCAACATATCGCTGGCAGTGTCTAAAGAATCACTGCATGCTGAAGCTCAAGGGTTTGCCTGGAACCCGATGGTGTGAACGTGCAGATGCTGTCAATGCACTGGTAGAAGGGTGGAAGAGCATTCAGGAAGTCCTGGATGAGCTTGTGGAAGATAAGGAGCAGAAGGCAGATACGAGAAATCAGGCCAAGGGATTTTCACGCAGGATGGACAAACTTGAGATAGCAGTTATGGTGATTGCCTGGAATGATATCCTTGGCCGTCTCAACAGTACGAGCATTAGCCTCCAAGATCCTACAGTCAGCCTGAATACGGCAACTGGCTGGATGGCATCACTGGTCGACACAGCTCAGTTTGCATGGGACAGATTTGACGTGTATGAGCAGATGGTGACCGAAAAGGTTAAACACGGTGAATACAAGGCTGAGCAGCATTGAGGCCATAAGCGAAAGTGAATGCCTGATGAAGGAGCTGCAAATGAAGCAGACCTCAGCCCAAGGGAAACGTTCAAAACTCAGACGTATCTGGTCATGATCGACAGTCTGTTAGCTGAACTGGAAAAGTGGATGAAGGCATATGACGATATTTGTAAAACATTCGGATTTCTCTCGGAACTAACATCATTGAGCATTGAGCAGATCAAGGACAAAGTTAAGAATCTCATTTCCTCATATCCAGATGACTTGGAAGACACACTGGTGGCTGAGCTGATACAGTTTGCTGCATTTATGCGCACTCAGAAACCAGTGACTGTGAACAAATCAGCAGAGCTAACCATGTACAAGCTTTTGTCATCGTTGAATCTTTCTGACATATCAAAACGTTGAGATTGGGTTGCACATCTCTCTGTGCATGATGGTGTCCAATGCCTCCGGCGAGCGGAGCTTCTCAAAGTTGGGAATAGTCAAAGGAGCGCTGCAGTACTCAATGGGGCAGGAAAGGCTAAGAATGTTATTGCTTATGAGCATGGAGCATGAGCTGCTGCGCAGCCTTGACTTCACTGACACAATCGAATAATTTGCACTTACTAAAGCTCAAAAAACAGCAATATAAGTAAGCAGCACTAGCACAGTAGTAAGAGTGACAATATGCCTAGGCAGGCTAGGTTAAGTTGATCTGGTTTAGCCTTTTCTGCATAAGTGCACTTTTCAGACAATTGCTATTGAATCTTGACGTTACATAACTTGATATTAATCTCAAGTTGTTGCAATAATACGTCGACACGTCATTATTATTATTCATGCTCAATAAAGGCTGGCTGGTTGCATCGCAAGCAATTAAGGCTTCTTGGTCAGTCTGAGTGCGCATGTACAGTGAGTGTTGAATGCACACGCACCAAAGCCAAGAAAAAATAGGCCCTTTTTGCACTGCAGCATCAGGCCCAATTTGGTCTTAATCCCGCCTTGGCTGTAGTGTATGTAAATGGTGTTGGAGGAAGTATTTTAC
>NC_056744.1:1161056492-1161076492 GCF_019279795.1 Protopterus annectens
CATTTGGATTTCATTGTTGCTCCATCTGATAAGATCACCACTTAGGACAACGGTTAGATGTGACAATGGTAAGGAGTGGTAGGATTCATTCATGTGAAGTGGATAGGGTACAGCAGGTTTCATGGATGTGATGAGGATAAAGAGCATCAGGATTCATGGATGTCACAAGGATAAAAACAACAGGATTCATGGAAGTCACAAGGATAAAGAGCAACAGGATTCATGGCAGTAACAATGGGGACAGCTTGAAGTGACAGGATCTCTGGATATAATTACTAGGACTAGGAAGATCAGTAGATATTAGTGGCTGGATTGCTGGATGTGATGACTAGGACAAGGAAGAGTGACAGGATCAGTGAACATGACAAAGAGCACCAGGATTATTATCTGGGATAATGAGGAATACCAGGATTGCTAGACAAGATAACAAGGGGCACAAGGATTCCCAGGTGAGATGACAGTGTCTGTCAGTATTGCATGAGTCTGGCATTGTAATAGTAGTGGCAGGTATTGCATACGCTGAGGAATTTGATGCATGCTGGATGTAGATCTAACCACTGACCAAGAATGATAAATGTAAACCTGTTTTGTGTATCTCTGGTAACCATCTTTTTGTGTAGTCTGTGGCTCTCTGCAACTGCATCTGTGTGGATTTGTGTGTCTGTTTCTCTATGAAGCTCTGTAGTTGTCTGTTTTCTGTATATCTGAATCACATTGTCTTGTTTCTGGTAACTGTTTCTTTGTGTATTTTGAGGCTGTCTCTATCTGTCTCTTTGTGGATTTGTGTTTCCATCTATGTGTAATCTATTTGTTATTTATGTGTCAGTTTGCTTTTATCTTATGTCTTGGGTGTCTCTCTGTATTCTCTCTCTCTCTCTCTCTCTAGCTTGTGTATCGCTGCCTGTATTGCTATGTGTTAGTTTGTATGGCTTTTTGTTATCTGTGCACAAATGTTACTGTCTGTATGTTTGTATGGTCTGTGCCTTCTGTGCATCTCTGTGTAAGTTTGTATGTATCTGTGTAAATGTGCATAAATGGCTGTGTGCTTAGGTGAGGTTTGGTAAATGCATTGTGTCTGGGTGAGTGAGTGTGTGTGTGTGTGTGTGTGTGTGGGGGGTGGGCATGTGTCTGTGTCTCTGTGATTGTGGGTGAGTGCCTGTGTGCATGTCAGAGTTTTGGTTAGTGGCTGTGTGTGTCTGTCTTCATGGCTGGCTGTGTGTGTTTGTGTATGGGTAACCATACGGTTGTTTGTGCGCGCGCACGTGTGTGTGTGTGTGTGTGTGTGTGTGTGTGTGTGTGTGTGTGTGTGTGTGTGTGTGTGTGTGCACTTGTATATCTCTATCTGTGTGTGACTGCATTGGTATTTGTGATGTGAATGATCCTCTGTGAGACTGGCTACCCTGATGTGGTTCAGAGGCTTTCATAATGAAGCCACATTGCTACTAATAAAGTGAATGTCTTTGTACGTGCATGGTCCTCTATGGCACATGATTACTTTCTCGTAGTACACAGAGTTGTTGTCATTTAACTTTATTGCGGATAAAAGCTGGTTACTTTGTGTGTGTGTGTGTGTGTGCGTGTGTGTGTGTGTGTGTGTGTGTGTGTGTGTGTGTGTGTGTGTGTGTGTGTGTGTGCATGTGTGCGTGTGTGTGTGTGTGTGTGTGTGTGTGTGTGTGCGTGCGTGTGTGTGTGTGTGTGTGTGTGTGTGTGTGTGTGTGTGTGTGTGTGTGTGTGTGTGTGTGTGTGTGTGTGTGTGTGTGTGTGTGTGTGTGTTTACACTTCAGTCTCTAAGTACTACTCCCAAAGCTTTCTAGCATGTGCTATACACCAATATTCACTGAGTGGGTATTTTGGAATTGAGGTGGTCAAAAATATGACACTGGGTATGCAGGGCCCTCCAACTTGAAACTTGCTAGAAGCCCCCAAAATGTTAGCATATGCCCTTACTAGAAATATTATCTGCCTCACAGGATGTTAAAAGCCAAATTTAAAGCCAAATGGCAGGCAGGTGTGTACACATGTATGCACTTTCAATATTCTATTTCCACACAACCACATGTGGTTCAATCAAATTGCAGTTCCCCTGCATTAGCCTTGTGAGCCTATGAATTTACTAAGCCTCTCCTGTACTGGTTGCTTCAAATGGCTGCAGTACACAAACGTGGAATGATACAGTTCATAGACATTCATGATGCAGTATGCCAACAAGTATAAATCTGTAGAGATCACACCATTTTTCATTCAAAGATGGCTGCCATTCTGTGAACACTGCTGAACTACATCTCTGTATATACCCTGAGGAAATCTAAACTTTAAATCGATACTAGGAACTTTTTAACACCAAATCTCCAATAAAACAACTACAACTTCATCTAACTACCTTGTAGGAAGAAGAAAATCCAAAAAATAATACATTATTCAACAGGATTATAATAGATTAGCTGGCTCTGACAAGGAAATCAAACAAAGGCACTGTGTGCTCTATATACTTTATACTTCTGTACTGGACAAAGATGTCAAAAGAGGAAAAAAATATGGACACAACCACTACCAAAACAAAACTTTCAGAACTACGGTCACCGGAAAAAGATGTGATCTCTAAAAGGCAAAAAATTACTAAACTACAAGAACAACAAAAGCCAGAGACTAAAACTAAATTAGATCAAGCACTAAATATGGAAGACATCAAAACTGCCTTATTACCCATTCAAGAGGCTCTGAAACAATTAACTAGCCAGATACAAACGTTTGGAAACTCTTGCAACCAACTACTTGAAAGAATGGAAAAATCTGAAGCTCGGATTTCTGAAAATGAAGACAAACTAAATCTACTAGCAAAAAAAACAAGTATACATGATTCGGATATTCAGGCTATTCAAAGCAAAATCACTGACTTAGAAGCAAGATCCAGGAGAAATAACATCATTATTAGAGAAATTCCAGAATCAGTGCAATATAATGACTTAATCCCATCTATAACACAAATATTTACAGTGATCTTAAATGACTCTGACATGGTAAAGCAAATCATTATTGAAAAGGCACACAGAGCTTTGAGAGAACAACAAGCTTCTAATACTCCAAGACCTGTATATGTTAAAATACTCAACTACCAGGATGTTAACAGAATACTGGTAACTGTTAAAAAAAGTGGTGGAAGTATCTTGTGGAAAAACAACAAAATCTCTCTGGCTCAAGATTTACCTGTGCAAATCAGACAAGCAAGACAGTCCTTATCTCCTTACTGCAGATTTCTCATTGATAAACAGGTTAAATTTCAAATGAAATATCCTAATTCATTAACATTCACAGTAGATGGGATTAAATATTCTGTTTCTGCAAAAAATGAAGCAAAAATTACTTTTCTGAAGGTTTTTAAAAGTGTACCTGCTTCTGAGACTTGAACTGTATTTCCATTGGAACTATCAGGCTGCCTGAGGTTGGATTTGCTGATTACTGTGGCTTGAGGTCTGGGTAATCCTTTGTCTTCTTTGGAAATGCTTTACGCCTCTTCTGGATTAATAGGATTGCTGTTTTTTGCTGTTTTCGGCTACCTGCGATCGTTTTCCAAAGTTTTATGACTTCCACGAGCTGTCTGCATCAACGAGAAGACAGGAAATGCCTTTAGGACTGTCGAGGGGGCAGATTTTGATGTGGCGCTTCCGGAAGTCCGTCTGTAATAGCAGTCCCCCATCGCGAGTACTCTGCATGGTTTCTAGGCTTAGAAAACCGACAGGACTGGTTTTCAACCTTGTAAGGACATTGTAACATCAAGTAATGTACTGTTTCGTTAATTTAAGCACATAGGAACATTTTTAAACACTGGTTAGTTAGTTACTAATATAAACCCTGTCATATATGGTAGATTAAAAGGCTGTATGCAGTACTGTTAAATATAGAGGTTTTAGTACATTTTGCAACTTTATAATATATAATTTAACCTTTATACTTTTACTCAGGGGTGATAGCTATATATTACATTATTTACATATTAGTTTATATGAGTAGAAAATAGAAATAGTTTATAATGTATAAATAAGGAAAATGTTTATTTAAAGGTATGTGTGTTTTTATATATGGTTATAACTTAGCTTTTTTCTATAATAGAAGGAAAACTTGTCCATTTGTTAAACTTGTATTTTTTCAAATGTTATTTTATGAATATATAAGTGAGGTTTAGTATGTATATATGGCATGCTAATCATAATTACTGAAGTTTTGTTACAGTAATTTATATCTTTAATATGATTTCTTTTTTCAATAACATCTAATCCAAGATGTAGACAACAGTAGTGTTTGTTAGGGAATGTTTAGAATAGACTTTGTAATAGTTAGGTTAGTTAATATAGGTCTTTACTATAGGATGTGTTTAAGGTTTTATAAATTAAGATTTTTTTGTTTCTGTGTTTCTTTGACCCTTTCAGTCTCTATGTTATGCAAGACCTATGTATGTCCTGGTCCGGGGTTAGAGTGGATAGGCACTGGTATAGGACGGGATGTCAAGAATGCTTCCAAATTATGTATGTTTTTCAAGCTATTTTACCTTTCCTTTTTGTTTTCCCTTTTAAACTTATACTTTATAACAACTATTTGAATGTGGGAGGTGGACTCATGGAACGTTAAAGGACTCCAGAGCTTAAAGAATAGGAAGGTAATTTTACACTTATTGTTGCAGGCTAAGGCAATGTTTATATTACTTCAAGAAATGCATTTAACTAATGATCAATGGGTTGATATCCAAAAAAGAAAATGGATTAGAGAAGTAATAGCCTCAGAAGGTAAAACTAACAGTGCTGGGGTAGCTATAATTATTAAAAATAATTATAAGGGAAAGATTTTAGACTCTAAGGCAGATAAAGATGGAAGATGGTGTCATGTTGTTCTTTTAGCTACCCAGGTTGATAAACCTATTTTATTGTTAAATGTTTATGCACCCTGTAATGACCAGCATCTATTCATAACATCATTATATCCAATTTTGACGCAATATGATAAATATTTTATAATTATTGGAGGAGACTGGAATTTTTATCAGAATCTGAAGTTGGATAGATCTTGTCCACAAAGAGCATTTAATAAACAAGTGGTATCAGTATTACGTGATGTTAAGGAAGACTTTCAACTATATGATCCTACTCAGTATTTAAATACTGGTAATAGCATAAATAATTATACCTTTTATTCCACGTGTCATAAAATGTGGTCCAGAATAGATTTCTTTTTGATTTCAAGAATAATGGTTAACCTGGGACCCTTAGTTGTTACACATGCACGTTACTTATCAGATCATTCAAAAATTTCATTAAGTTTTCCTAAAGATCCAATGGAGGCCCAGCGGCAAAGAGGTTTTAACTGGTCTCTTAACCCAAATTTATTGAATAAGGAGGAAATACTGCATGAAATTATAGGTCATCTTAAAGAGTTATTAGATAGATTAAAGAAACAACAAGGTATACCTGACATTGACTGGGCGACAGTTAAAGCACAAATAAGAGGGATCTTTTTTCTAAAAGCTTCATACTATAAAAAAATACAAAATAGAGATATTCAAAAATTGGAAGCTAAAATTAAGACACTTGATCAAGAATTGATTCAAAATTTTAACACTCAAATAGAGGTGGAATTACTTAAATGTCAAAAAGATCTCTTCTTAATACAAAATAGCAACTTGACATTTCAGGAACATAGGATGTTAGTGAGGTATGCCAATCATGTGCAAACACTATCAAGGGCATTAGCTAGGATAATTAATCAGTCAAGAACAGCAGTACAAATTTTGGAAATACATTTTAGAAATACAACTTATTTCAAAACCAAAGATATCGTAAATGTTTTTGAGCAGATATATACTAGTATATATGGTGAGCACAGTGATTTATCCCCCTATAGAACTAGCAAGGAATTTTTACAAAATATTAAATTTTCGAGAATAGAGGACAGTATTCAAAGAGATTTGATTAAACCGATATCTGAAGAAGAAGTGATATATACAATTCAATATATGAAATCGCATAAGTCACCAGGTCCTGATGGTATGACAGTGGAAATTTGACAATATCTTTGGCAAAATACTCTCACGTGTATTTAATTATATAATGAAGAACAAAATTAATGATCCCCATCTCAATGCTTCAAAAACTATTTTTATACCTCAACCTAATTCTGATTCTCAAAACCCTGACAATTATAGACCAATTTTATTAATAAATGTAGATATGAAAATTTTAACCTCTATTATAGCTAATAGATTAAAAAAGGTTATGCATCATATCGTATCTAGGGAACAGGCTGGTTTTATAGCAAATAGACAAACTAGTGATAATACACTTACATTACATACTTTAATAGCTTATGCTAAACAGAAGAACCTTAACATGTATGCGCTTATAGTTGATGCACAGAAAGCTTTTGACAGGGTTGATATAGACTTTTTGTTTGAAATTTTACCATATTTTAATATATCTCATGAGTTTGTTGAAGTCTTAAAAATTCTATATAGTAATCCTTACACCACATTGTATATAAATAGAAATTTTTCTAAAAGAATAGCAATCAAAAATGGAACACAACAGGGTTGCCCTCTGTCGCCTTTATTATTTAATATATACATCGAACTGTTATTCCTATACATTAAACAGAATATATACCACAATGCCCCACTAGTTTATGGAACAAAAATATCGATGGCAGCATTCGCAGACGACCTGAATATTTATTGTACAACTCCAGTTTCAGACACTAAAAAGTTACTAAAAGCGATAGAGAATTTTTCAGAAGTTTCCAACTATAAAATTAATCTAAAAAAAACTAGTATTTTCCCATTGAGAACTCCCAAACCCTTTTCACTGTTGCCTCTGGTGGGACAAATAATGTGTAAAGATAATATTAAATACTTGGGTACTGGCTTCGCTATGGATGATAAGGATTTTTATGTTACCAATATTAAAACAGTTTGGGATCAAATAGTATCTGATTCGGGGAGATGGAAGAATCTACTACTACCAGTATTATCAAAGGTATCAGTTATCAAAATGAATATATTACCACGATTATTATATATTTTCAGATCTGCTCAGGTAGTAATTTCAAAAACATTTTTTAAACGAATTCACAAAGAATTAGCTAAATTTATTTGGGAGCCGAAGAAAACAAGGATCTCATATGAAAAATGAATGACTCCAAAACATAGAGGTGGATTGGAGTTACCAAATTTTGAAACTTATTATTTTATAGTAAATTCAAACAGGCTTCTATGAATCACTAATTATAATATAACTAGCACTAAATGGATTCCTACCTGGGTAGTTCTGAATTATAAATATATTTTACATTTGAATATTAATCCTAAAGCCATACCCTTTTTAGGTAAAGAAACTTTGAAACTATATGGGTTAATGGATCACATTAAACTATATGTAACGTCCCTACAAACCTTATTTCAATCATTACATCTCGCTCAATATATGATGGCTTATCAACCCTTTCATAGAAACCCTAACCTGAGACTAAATAATAAATTAATTGATCTTAAAGAATTCCCCTTAATAATCAATTTAACTTTAATAGATATTTATACACTTCTTAAACTCTCAGCTAATCAGATAAGAAAATAATTAAATTTACCTAAAATTATCTCGTTATTGTAAGACAAATTAGGGAACTTTCTATAAGTTACTTTAAAAATTTTAAACCCAGAGAAGAGAATATAATTAAATGCTCGAATTTGTGGCAAGCTCTCCAACAAGATATTAAATTTATAACAGCAGCAAATAATTTAATAAAGGAGTTTAAATTCCAAGATAAAGTTCTTGTGTCAAAATATTGGAAAGAGAAAATGCCAGAGATAGAAGACAGACATATGATAAAAGCAATCGGCTTGACTATAAAATCTATTTCTCTTCAAAAACTGATGTATACCCAGTTGATGATATGGAATAATGCGTATTATACATGCCTTAGCCTGCATATATTTAATGGAATAATGCGTATTATACACGCCTTAGCCTGCATAAATTTAATTCCAAAAATTCACCAGTTTGTCCATACTGCAAGGATCAATCTGCTGATCTTCTTCATATGTTCTGGAGTTGCAAATGCATATACAAACTTTGGAACTCACTTAAGATACAACTTCAGAAGATGGGTTACCAAAGTTCAACATTGTCATGGGAATTCATGATTTTACACATTCCCCCAAAAGAACTTTCTAAATCTCAATGTATTGTATTAATCAATATTTTCTTATTAATGAAGCTATACATAGCTACTAATTGGTTAGACCCATCCAAAACATCATGGAATAATTTTAGAGTATTAGCAATAAGGCATATAGTAGCTCACAAACTACTTTTGAACCAACATAATAAAAATATTAACAATCCAAAAATATGGGAACAAGTATTTAATATTGTATTAGCGTAATGTCTTATATTTGAATTTAGCAAGAATTTCTACACTTTTAAGAGACTCTGTAACAGCAACTTTTCATTAATCAAATTGATCTTAACCACTTTTATACTCTTTGTGTATAATTCAATGTGTTACTTGGAAGCATTTATGTAAATATTGTATATATGTTATGGAGTTAGTGTTAGTTACATTAGTTTGTATTTTTTTCTTAATTTTCTGTATTGTTTTAATTTTATAAGGAATATAAGAAAACAATAAAAATTATTATTAAAAAAAAAAGAGATCACACCATTTTCACTATTATGTTCGAACTGAGTTGGCAAAGAACAGCATGCTGTGCAGCGGGCTTCTGATAGTTTTTCTATCTCTATATTTGGCTGGTAAATAGTATATTTTCCATTCTGACAAGGGACATCAGAAGTATGATCGAACAGTAGGTGTGTTACCTAGTTGCATTTGTATGTGTTAACAGAGGAGTTTCTCATGTTTGCAATGGTTGCCTAAGTGTTTTAGAGACTACAGCTGCATGTAATGTACTGGTATGGAGACGTTATTATGCCATTATATTTTTACAGACTAGCCACTGTCAAAAAGTGTTATATTTTACAGTAGTATACCATGTAGGACCTGTAAATTTTGAATATGAATGAACTTAAGAAAAACACTCCATAAACTTCCCCGTTTCTTTTTTCTTTTCTTCTCTTTATCCCATCTTAGTCCTTTCTATTTTTTCTCTCATTTCCTCCTGAAACCATTATACATTTTTTTAATATAATGCTTTTATACAGGTAATGACTATGTTCCGCTTTAGCTTTGCTAATGTATAATATGAGCGTCATATTGCAATTATTATGTGTCAATTTTTAATTGTTTCCAGGATCATTGCTTTACACTGGTTAAACTAAATGTGTAATAAAATAAATAAATAAATAAATACATAAATAAATAAATAAATAGAGGTGCCTCTGTGGAACAGGTATATTCTAAGAAGCTGTATGAGTGTACTTAACAGAATGCATTTGTATGTTCCCTGTAGCTAAACAGGAGTCAGAATGTCCACGAGATGAATTAGAGAAAGGCTGGAGAATTTCTGCAATGCTGAAAGCAGAATTCTGGAGTAGGGATTCCAGCAGGATGGTCTGTCATGGGTCATCTTCAGAATGTCAACTGCAGAAATAATCAACACTCCAAACAGTAACTGGGCAACATCTAATGTCCAGTACATCAATCTGTGGAAGTACTGTAACTATTTTCCCAAGATTGCAGTACAGCATGGAGTGGAGTTTTACCCTTTCCCAACTATAGTGCAATCTCGAAGTTGGTATATATAATTAGCAGAAGGTGTGGCAGTTTCTGAGGAAGTATAAAATATGTTTTATGGTTTCCTTTATATGTTTTGATGTTATGGTCATTCAGTGTTGTCTGGTCGATGTTATGTTATGAGTGTCGACTATTTGTACACTCGGCATTGTGATATAGATCAAGCCTGTGGCTGATGGGTAGAAAGGGTGCAGACCAACCTTTGCAGGATCAGATATGGCAGCCTATCCTGCCAAGCATCAGTGCAGTCTGTGGGCAAAACTGTACACTACTCCAGTATTTCCATTGTATAATCAATATAATTTGTTGTGCTGAGCCAGAGGAATGGAAGATTACAGCTGAGAGATCTACCAGGGTCCACAAGACTGACAGATGTGGAGGAGTTTCTTGTGTCACTGAAGGAATAGATGCATCAGCATTTAAACCCAACAGTAATATAGATGTAGATGCTGGGCTTATTAATCCTACCTGTGTTTCAGTGGGTGACTGAGTAGCTTTAAGTACTGGCTTTCAACTCACCATTCATCATAAATGATATACCAAAAAATGGTGAGCTGAAAAAAAAAAAAACCCTGATGTGAGGGGCAAGCCCCCATACCCCCTAAATTATATATGCCAATTGCATGGTCACACAACAGTGAAGAAAAGGGTAACACCCTCAAAAAAGAATATATTGCATGATGATAAAACTCACCACAATGTAGACTCAGTGATGACTCGAAGGTATGCCATATATACCTGAAGTTTGCCTGTGGAGTTATTGCATATACTCACTGTGGCCTAACAAGGTAGACATAATGCACATTAGTTTCCAAAGGCACATTAGGAGTTCAACAGGGTGCCATGCTAGAGAAGGTAAGGTTGAGCATCAAGGAATTTGAAACATTTATATATTCTCTCTCTGTGCGCATAACATTGGCTCCCTTCTAACATATGGTAATCTGTCTGTTATAGCATTCTTTATTTTATATATAAACAGGTAGAAGCAATAAAGCACAATAGGAAAATGGTTGAGGTTAGGGGTTGATGTCAGCATTTCTGCAGATTCTGGCAGTAAAACTGAGATGCATTAACACGTAAAAGTCAGATGACATAGTGAAGCTTCATGTCTGTCTTACTCCTGAATGGGAAGTTATCCACCCCAAGGGGTGTATGTATGGATGAACATACCAATCACCTGCTAGCTTGTGGATGTCATCCCCTGTGGAGAAGGGACATTGGAGCAGCAGACTGCTTCTTATATGACCATAACCATCATAGGCCAGTACTACAGGGATACTAAATGCTCTCACAACTGCTCACTAACATTTGTGTAGCACTGCGGATAAATTAAACAAATATGTTGGAGTTTCATCCTAGCAAGGCCGCTGACATATAGTCTGCAATACAACTAGCAACTGTACTATGCGGAATTTGTGAAAATGCTGCCCACCACCACCACTGTGTCCTCTGTGTGGATCGTAATTTCAGATATTATGAAATTAGTAGCGTACTGAGATCCATGCTTAGGATTTCCAGTGCCATCATGTCTGACCAGCCTTCAGTGTTGCGTATGGCCAGGATGAGACAGAGACACTGGGTGGACTTGTATATGGGCCTTTGCAGGGAGCATGCTCAATTGCTGAAGGTGTCAGAAGGATTGCCTCCCTCATCATGGACAGCAGCAACTACCCAACTTCAGGAGTAGCACCAAGAGTGGATCCCCTTCATCAGTAAGCTCCAGCCAGTTCCATTTCATGAAGTAACATACCATCCCAGCCAGAAAAGATTTTGTCCCCTTTCTCCCTTCTCAAGAAATTGACAACAGGTTAAGTGGCATCAATCCCTGTAACAGGAGGAAATTATCTTTGACAACATTTATTTTTTCACCTAATGTAGCTCCCATATATGACACCTGTGACTTGTGTACATTTCTCAGCATTTATTCTACGCACTGTGCCTGTACTTAAATGAACCAGTGGGTAAATCATGACACTGAATTCAGACGTGTACCACATGTGGAAATCATGTGAACTATCATGGTACTGCTCACACATATTGGAAATAAACCCCTTTCTAATGTTTGCTTACTGGCAGCTCAGGAAATGGTAAACATTTGTATAAATATACCTCTCTGCCTGTGAGCCAGCTTGAAACTTTATTACTACATGGGTTCAGTCAGGATATAGTAGTTTTTCTGATGCTGTCTATGTTGTTTATGAGCTCTAGACTGACAAAGATGCAGACGTAAGTCAGCATTGATGGCAGCTTGTACAAATAAATGCTGCTGAGTGCAAACATCTGCAATTGCAAATATTACAACCACTGACTGCAGCAATGCAGTTTTCAGTGTAATTTCTCTGTGCATAAAGTGCAGCAGAAGCTGAGTTAGACAAAGAGTCAGAGGTGAACCCAGCAGCAGGGGATGATCAGGCTAGATGGAGGTGGGCAAAGAATGCTGTGGTACTAGCAAAGAGGCAATGACTTGCACATAGCTACAGAACATAGTATACAAGAGTTAGATAGATACACTACAGTAAAAATGATGCATGCAAACCCAACACCAGGCTGTGCTTATCATACATAAGCTGGTTATGCTATACAACAGATAGAGACAACCCAAGTAATAATATACAGCAGGCATGGCACAATTATCAGCATTTGCACAGGTGGACAAGGGAGCATAGAAGGGCATATATTTTATAAGGATGTGTATGAGTTTGCTGGGTGTTATGAAAGTTTTCTGTGAAATACCAGTAATGGGGTAGGGGGCCTTTAATGTTGAGGAGGACTGTTGTCAGCAGAGGTACGTGAAGTACTGGGGGCTGTAGTGGTGTGATTGTTGGTCTGCAGGAGCACAGCCACAGCTGAATTTACACCACTACAGCTTGATTTACTTGAGTCCAGGGCATACTTGGCAAATGGTTCAGCATCCCATGCATACTCCATGCATACTCCTGCCCAGGACAGATGGCTCTACCATGAACTGCACTGGATGTACTATAACTCAGGCTAGATGCTGGTGTGCTGCATGACCTTAAACAATGTCATCTATGAGACATGCCACTATGATGATGGCCATAACCATGGGGGTGGCCTTTCCTGGGAAGTGCCAGCACTGCAGGAGCAGGATCTCTGTCACCCACAGCCATGTTGGCTAACATCTGTGAATGTAGTAGATGGCTGGCTCCATGGACAGCCCCATGCTCCTGGCAAGTGAGCCAGAGAAGACATTGTATGTTCCAGTGTGTGTGATTCAGTCTATCCAAGAAATCTCATATACAGGTTATGACCTCCTGTAGGTCATTATGCACACCTTGCATCACCCTCACTATATCTGCCATAGCTGTAGTGGTACTAGCCTGTTACTCCACAATGGTCTTGCACATATACTGGGTTGGGAAGGCTGACACATCAAACTCAGGGGAAGGGCGGTAATCATGTCTCCACTGAGCACCATTACCCATCCTGCTGTATGTGCCTCTCTGCCCATGAGTGCTACAGGCAGATTCTATCATCTGTCAACTGAGGACCAGGACAGTCCACTGATTTAGAATGTCTCCATTAACCTGTCTTCTATGTGATTTGTTGGTAACCTAGGTATCTGTACGCATAGATGATGTGTCTATGCTCTGTACTGGGGATGCAGTGGTCATATTACATGTGTCATATAAACACTCTCTACTCCCTAACATTCCAGTTTTTCTCTGCCATCATTAACAGAGGATGCACATCCAACAGAGGCAGTTCTATATGCTGGTGATGGATAAAGAATCACTTGTGAATAAACCAAAGCAAAACATATTGAGTGTATGTTTGACCCACCACCAGAATTATGCATGCAACTGGGAGTTTTACAACTATAAACATGATAAAACAATAAAATGATATGCGCATACCTTGTTTGGATGGATGTGGATGTTGAATCCCTGATGCAGCTGTATACTGTACCATACTATATACTAAAAAGTACAGAGTTGTTGCGCAGTTGCAGCTTTTGATACACAGATATAGACCTACATACTTGGGAAATCTGCAGTGGATTGTCTATGAGGCCTGTACATCTCTGCCCCAACAACCAGCTTTGCATTTTGGGACCCTGTAGAAGTGCCACTCCCCCTGAGAGAGGCCAGGAACTCCTCAATCTCCGTGAGAGGTCATACACTCGATGGCACCCAAATGTTACCCTATTATCCCATGACAGGAGTTTTGCTCTTTGTGTGGCACCCCATATCATATTGGTGGCCCTGCAGGGCACCATTTCAAAACTGCAATCCTGTCCACCAGCTGCATTAACTTGGGTTACAATCTCATCCCAAATATGGTTATGGTCAGTTGCATGCATACCAAAGAGCTACTTGCCATGAAGACAGAGGGCCTCAAATATCACCATATTATTTTTATCTGAGAAATCTGCCTGGTGTGTGGATGATTTCTCAAAACATGCATTACTGTGTTTCTCTTTGGCCTGTTTTTCAGGAATTGATGTGTTGGTATGGAAAATATTGGAATTAATATCCGTGTTCCTGTAAGGACCTTACAAATCCTAACACCACAAGTGATTTCCATGGTTATATAGCATGCTTGTTTTTTGCCTGAAAGTTATATATCTGCATCTATACTGTTCAAGTCATGCAAGGTACCTAGATTTACTACGCATGTCTCCTACAAAACAATCACAAAATTTTAACTGACCAAGGAAACATGAATCTTCTGTTCCTATCACTGTACAGATATCTTGGCTACCGAGAGATGTGCACTCTGTACAACAGTACAATGCACTGAGTGCTCTGAGTATGTGCACATGGGTGTATCTTCCATCAGGCTTAATAATCATGTAGTCCAGCTATTGCTGTATGCTTCCAATCTCCCTCTTGACACACCTTGCCCAACACAAAGTACTGACATAAATACATGTTGTTGTCAATAGCTTGAATAGCAGTTAAAAGCAACTATACTACAAATGAATGGACTTGTAAAAAAGTAGCATTTATCTTATACAAGCACATATATTTTTGCTGAAGTACTGTCTTCTTTTCAGATTCGCCTTTTATAGATATCGAACTTTGAGCTCAAGAGGTTGCTTCCACAGCATGATATGGCTCTCTGCGTCTTGTCATGCTTGTATCATGCAAATATACTTGGCTAGCCATGATTATTATGCTAATTAGGGCACATCTCATTAATATTTCTGAATCACTCGATTTGCTACCTATCCCACAGAGGTGTACTAGATGTCATGGACATTCCTGGGCCCCTGAGGACAGCACTGCATATGTGCAGTTCAAGCCATGCTTTCAGGAGGGAACTGTAATTCTATATTTAACCATCTGAACATGGAGCTACTGTAGTGCCCAATTTCTTAGCTACATGCTCATGTATTAACAACTGCCATGTTTCTCACCTTATTTTCTGAATTTGCTATGTGTTACACAAATAAGGTGCCTATCAATTGCCATAGTTGTGTGGTACATGGGACACACAAGACATGATTTGGTTACCTATTCCAGGCCATTATTCACTGAGATTCCTCAGGGAAAGACATCATGGCTAGGGAAGGAGAGGGTTGTACTCCTTTAGAACTCAGAGGTAGTGAGAGAAGGCGTCAAAAATATGTCTCTACCTCCTCCATAAGGATTATAGCCAGAGGCTCATCATTTGTGCAACTGGCATCACATACATGGGGGAAGAGTGCCGTCAACATTACAGTGACATGAGGTGCCACAATCCTGTCTTTCATGGCCAATTGATGGAAACCGTGGGCTCCACCTATGTACTTTAAGTAGAAGCTATGTTAACTACACATTTAAAAGGGTACCCCAGGCCATCTACATATATTGCACAGTGACCTGTTTATGTCTACAGCCCCTTTAGAAATTGAAGAGAATAGGCAGGTGCACAGGGGAAGACTAGAGCACAGTGAGTATACTTGCTTTAGACTGTCTTGCTTTTATTATTAACAGTAGTAGGGATTCATAGGGATTCATTTCCAAAATGTATACTGTTTTATACACCAAGGCCACTGGCATAACTGCCATAGTTCAACAGTAGCAGTGTGACTGTTTAATATTATTAGTGTGTTTGTGCATGCATCCTATTCTGTTTGTGGACAGGTAGATCAGGATGTTAAGGCTATACTCCCACATTGTGAGGATGCCTGTGGGTTCAGTTCTCCCTTCTCCAGATGTATTGTCATGAAATATTTCTGGTTTATTTTTCTCTCTCATTATAATAACTACATTACATGGGGAAATACATATGATCGACACTTTCTGTTCGGTGAACATCTTTGTCAATATAGTTGCTTCCTTTGCATAAAACGTGTGAGTGAATGTTCTGAGCAGAATGATTTCTTTGTAAATGTACATTTGTCTCAGACATCATTACTATATCTCAAGTTTAGTAGCACCTGTTGGTTTGTCTAAGTAGCACATCACATCACACTAATCCTCTATCTTTCACAATTGCCAAGTAAGCTTCCCAGCTAGATAACCTTTTCTCTGTGGTTTTTGCTGGCATTTTGTAATAAGGATTATTTCCTAAGAAAAAACATATCTGTGTTATGTAATCCATGGAATTTATTATGCTAATGAAATATATGCTGTAATAATACAAAATGCGACAGAGGACATGCCTGCATACATATATACATGCATACAGCCAGCAATTATTCTATTTGGTGAGAAGAAGCAGATGTATATTTGTAGACAGGGTATGGAGATCTTGTGAGAAGATTAAGCTCTTGTCACAGAATACCTATGTAACAACATGTTTTAAAGCACTCCACTGAAACCACCAAGTTATGTGATCATGAATGGTTACCTCCCTTGCCCATTAATACAACAAACTCTCAGTTAACTGGCCCTCATGGGGATTGGTAAATGCTGGATATCTGTAGTTTCTGGTTGCTTGAGAGTTACTATTAAAAATTGGCCTGACTAATACTGTATCCTATACTATTTTTTTGGTTTGACTTGTTCTTAGATTGGGGTGACAGGGAATTTATTCTATCTTCCTTTTTAAAACTATAAAACTCTAAAAATATAAGGTATGTTTCTGTGAGGGGGGAAACAGAAAGTGCAACACTGAAAATTGTACTGCATTTCTTTGATTTTTTTTTCTGGTTGCTTGAAAGTTCTGGTTGCATGAGTTCTGGTTAACTGAGAGTTTACTGTAATTCTTTTTTAAAGTACACTAAATTATATGAAGATATGACAACCACTAATCCCTTTGTTAAAATGAATATTCCCCTAACCACTCTGGCTGCCATTTGTGTAAGCAGACAGCATCTTATAGGCCATAAAATTTAAGCATAGGTAGTAAAGTGTCTCAGAATACCCCCCCCAAACAAAAAGTAAAATTCATCTAAACAACATTTATTTTAGATGGATAGAACACATTATTGGTCACAGACTGCCTAGTTTGCTAACTTCTGGTGAACAGGAAAGGCAGACAAGGCAGACACTTTTTACTTTGGCTTATTTGGCAAATGGGGGTGGATTGTGATAGAAACTAAGTGAACTGAAACTGACTGAGAGCAGATTATATAGACATGCCATGCATTATGGTGGCCCCATTCAGAGGCATTCTTGCATTCTAGCTATTATCCCATTTCCCTGGGAGGTCCTACTTTTCTCATAACACAGCAATATGACCTGGACCTTTTTTATTATGTTACTATTTGTTTATCAGCTAAGTGTGCTGGTCTCTTGACCCATTGCAGCCACAACCTGAGTTAAAGACACAAGGAAATGAAGCACAAAGTGTATAATGTTGTGTAACAGTAGCTACATTTAGTTTAAATGGGATGACACAGGTGAGCATGTAAGACAGGTAAGGAGTATTTGACTTCTCCAAGCATCTGAAGTCACAATTAAGCTGGAAACATATACTATAGTTATGGCTAAAATCTATTTATATATGTATAATGTCATTGTACAACAGTCCTTACAGCAACTGCTTACATTCTTTGTTCAACCCAGAAACCTGGCTTTTTGTAACATATAGTTTACCACTGTCACAAAAGCAGGTACAATGGGCTTATTGAAAAAAAGTGCTATTTGAGTGATTGCTTAAAAGTCTTTTAGGTTTGCTGTTTTTAAATGTCACTAGGTAGATGGCTTCAAGTGTCTGGACTCAGTCTTGAGAAGGCTCTGTAGCATGGAAAATCCAGGGTAGGGATGTTGTTTTAGCTGCGAGTTTAATTGTAATCACTAAAGGATAGTTTCAAATTTAGTTATGACAGTAGCCTAATTTTAACATTTTGAAAAGCAAAGCACCTGACAAAAATATAGTCCTACTAGGAAGTGCCTCTCAGTTGCTATCTGTAATAAACTAGGCTGATAACAAAAGGGTCTGCCAGTAGTATAAATCTACACATTTTGTTTTCAGCTGTTTTTAATCTCAGAGTACTTTTGGAGAAATGCAAAGGTGGTTCATATTCAAGCTTTTTGAGTAGAACATTTCTGCCTATAGCTGGATAAGTAGCTGGTGAAAGAGGGTGTGCAATTCTGTAGCAGAACTTTAACTGAGAAAGAATCTTATGAGTAATTTTGTCTGCATGAACAGTGAATGTAAATAATGGATCTAGGGTGATTCTAGGGTATTTGTGTTGGATAATAATAGGAATGATATTGCCCTTTGTATCTTTTTAATAAGAGGGGAAGAGATAGGGAAGCTAATTTCTGATAAGTAGCAAAGACCACACATTGTCTTTCTTAGGATTAATAAGTAATTTGTTAGAAAAGGATCATTTACAAAGATCAGAAAAATTAGTTTGCAGTTCATGATGCCATTTGCTAGAGTCAGTAAGGAGAATATCATCAGCATACACTATATTGTTCTGCAGGTCCAACAGTAGATCATCAACAAAGAGTAAAAAGAGGGGATGGCCTAGTAAATAGTAATAACATTATTACATTACATATGTGTATAATATATATATATATAAAGTTGTGTGTGTGTGTGTGTGTGTGTGTGTGTGTGTGTGTGTGTGTGTGTGTGTGTGTGTGTGTTTAACAAACACAGCTTTTTGGCATAGCTTTCATGGTATCACAGGCTAATAAATTATGCCTTTTGATTTTTCATTTTCAATATTTAACTAAACTACCAACCCATCTCTATTTATTGTGTTTTAGTTTCCCATCAAGCTTCTGGCTAGATGGCTTGACCACAGAGTCTTTTTGCTCTCTCTTAAGTAATCAGTCGTGCTAAAGTATCACTTGGAATGCTGTTCACATTTGTTGTAAGCAACATACTTCTCAACCTCTTAGACTAAGGAATCTGGACAAAGCCATAAAAATGTGGTACAAATAAGGACAATTTTGAAATATTGATGTTACAAACTTAGAAAGTTGATAGAATAACAGGCTTTGTCTTAGCATGAACTTTCTGAAGGGTATGAAGTCTAAAACTCAAATGTCTGTCATTATTTTCTAACTTCAATCTTTAATGATTTATCACTAATTTGCCAGACAGCCACAATTTTATGAAAAACGGGCCAAACATATAAGGCAAAAATCTGGACATTCTGTGGAAATCTGTAAAGTTGAGAGATATAGTAAGCAATGAACCCTGACATCTAAGTTTCCTGATTCACACCCATGTACATATGCAGGCTTATATGCACATAAACTCTAATACACACACACATTGTGATGTGTGTGTGTGTGTGTGTGTGTGTGTGTGTGTGTGTGTGTGTGTGTGTGTGTGTGTGTGTGTGTGTGTGTATGTGTGTGTGTGTGTGTGTGTGTGTGTGTGTGTGTGTGTGTGTGTGTGTGTGTGTGTGTGTGTGTGTGTGTGTGTGTGTCTGCCCCCGGGATTCAAGAAGCACGGCGCAAGGACGGTTTTAGCCTTGTGCCGAGCGTCCTCACTACAGATGGCACAGCAGCGACATATGAATATGTATGAGGGCGCGCCACTGCACCCTCAACATACCTAGGAAACTTGTGTGAGTGCAGGCAGCGTGTACAAGTGCTCTACGGAGGCATAAACATGCCCTGACAGTTGCAAAACCTACTATGCATACAAGTAGAGCCTGTCCCTAATAGTAAGTCAGTAATTCAGTGTCCGTGGATACCGAAATGTATGCTAAGCATACAAGAGTGTCACGAACAGTTAAATAAACTCAAAGTAGTAAACACAGAAGCACGTAGTGGAATGTTGCACCCTGTCCCTAGAACTTTCACAATTAGATTCCCCGTGTCCCTATTATACATTTGAATTGCTGCAATATCGAAGGTGTAAGCAAAGCACAGCATGTCTGCACATTGCTGCCCTCCGCCGAGGTTAGC
>NC_056744.1:1161081492-1161098992 GCF_019279795.1 Protopterus annectens
ACCCACTCACAACTGCTTTAATGTGCCTTAATCACTCCGTATCCAATGGCCTTGTTCTGCCCAGCAACAAAATAAATGGCCTCTGCAAGGCTTAAAACCAGAACCGTGCACACACAGCTATTGTAATTTACCACTAAGCCATGGTAGATATACAAACATATACTGCTCAGACAATCTCCACGTGGGTTTACAGAGTGGTCCTAGCAGCAAGGAACTCGAAAAAGCGACTACTTTCTGGATTTAAGTATCTTTGCTTTTTTTTTCACTGAAAATAGCTTCTGCTGCTTACTTTAAACTAGCCTGAACTGTTTTTTTACTGATTACTGCATTTATTTTAAAAATTGCACTTAAAGTTACATTTAGTCGAATTTAGTCAAAAGTTTGCTTGTTTGTTTGTTTAATTGAACTGTGGAGGCTGCCCACTAAAGTGTGCTAGCCTGTGTAACTAATTTATCACTGTCTCTGCATTTTCTGTGTATTTCTGCAAAAAAACAAAAAAAT
Source organism: Protopterus annectens (assembly GCF_019279795.1). Lineage (NCBI taxonomy): Eukaryota > Metazoa > Chordata > Ceratodontiformes > Protopteridae > Protopterus > Protopterus annectens. The sequence goes on from NC_056744.1 coordinate 1,161,081,994, forward strand.
AATCCTTGTTTTCCCGCCTTTTTCGACTAGTTTAGACCAGTATACAGGCATTGCTGTATTCTGGGCTGTGGTGTAGTTCCTGTGTTGTCCATTACCTTACTTGGATAAAAGGAAGTTTCTTTGCTCACCAGTGGGAGTGGGGAGCCTTGAACAGCCTACCTATCCTTGCGGGAAGTGACCTCAGCACAAGAAGCTGTTAGTAATTGGTTGTTTGGGACCATTCCTAGCTCTTTTGTAGTTCACTGCTTAAAATCCGCCTCTGGGCGTTTTTTTCTGGCTATACTGCTCAGACAAGCTCCACGTGGGTTTACAGAGTGGTCCTAGCAGCAAGGAACTCGAAAAAGCGACTACTTTCTGGATTTAAGTATCTTTGCTGTTTTTTCACTGAAAATAGCTTCTGCTGCTTACTTTAAACTAGCCTGAACTGTTTTTTACTGATTACTGCATTTATTTTAAAAATTGCACTTAAAGTTACATTTAGTCGAATTTAGTCAAAAGTTTGCTTGTTTGTTTGTTTAATTGAACTGTGGAGGCTGCCCACTAAAGTGTGCTAGCCTGTGTAACTAATTTATCACTGTCTCTGCATTTTCTGTGTATTTCTGCAAAAAAAACAAAAAACAAAAAAATAATCCTTGTTTTCCTGCCTTTTTTGACTAGTTTAGACCAGTATACAGGCATTGCTGTATTCTGGGCTGTGGTGTAGTTCCTGTGTTGTCCATTACCTTACTTGGATAAAAGGAAGTTTCTTTGCTCACCAGTGGGAGTGGGGAGCCTTGAGCAGCCTACCTATCCTTGGGGGAAGTGACCTCAGCACAAGAAGCTGTTAGTAATTGGTTGTTTGGGACCATTCCTAGCTCTTTTGTAGTTCACTGCTTAAAATCCGCCTCTGGGCGTTTTTTCTGGCTATACTGCTCAGACAAGCTCCACGTGGGTTTACAGAGTGGTCCTAGCAGCAAGGAACTCGAAAAAGCGACTACTTTCTGGATTTAAGTATCTTTGCTTTTTTTCACTGAAAATAGCTTCTGCTGCTTACTTTAAACTAGCCTGAACTGTTTTTTACTGATTACTGCATTTATTTTAAACATTGCACTTAAAGTTACATTTAGTCGAATTTAGTCGAAAGTTTGCTTGTTTGTTTGTTTAATTGAACTGTGGAGGCTGCCCACTAAAGTGTGCTAGCCTGTGTAACTAATTTATCACTGTCTCTGCATTTTCTGTGTATTTCTGCAAAAAAAAAAAACAAAAAATAATCCTTGTTTTCCGCCTTTTCGACTAGTTTAGACCAGTATACAGGCATTGCTGTATTCTGGGCTGTGGTGTAGTTCCTGTGTTGTCCATTACCTTACTTGGATAAAAGGAAGTTTCTTTGCTCACCAGTGGGAGTGGGGAGCCTTGAGCAGCCTACCTATCCTTGGGGAAGTGACCTCAGCACAAGAAGCTGTTAGTAATTGGTTGTTTGGGACCATTCCTAGCTCTTTTGTAGTTCACTGCTTAAAATCTGCCTCTGGGCGTTTTTTCTGGCTATACTGCTCAGACAAGCTCCACGTGGGTTTACAGAGTGGTCCTAGCAGCAAGGAACTCGAAAAAGCGACTACTTTCTGGATTTAAGTATCTTTGCTTTTTTCACTGAAAATAGCTTCTGCTGCTTACTTTAAACTAGCCTGAACTGTTTTTTTACTGATTACTGCATTTATTTTAAAAATTGCACTTAAAGTTACATTTAGTCGAATTTAGTCGAAAGTTTGCTTGTTTGTTTGTTTAATTGAACTGTGGAGGCTGCCCACTAAAGTGTGCTAGCCTGTGTAACTAATTTATCACTGTCTCTGCATTTTCTGTGTATTTCTGCAAAAAAAAAAACAAAAAAAAATCCTTGTTTTCCCGCCTTTTTCGACTAGTTTAGACCAGTATACAGGCATTGCTGTATTCTGGGCTGTGGTGTAGTTCCTGTGTTGTCCATTACCTTACTTGGATAAAAGGAAGTTTCTTTGCTCACCAGTGGGAGTGGGGAGCCTTGAACAGCCTACCTATCCTTGCGGGAAGTGACCTCAGCACAAGAAGCTGTTAGTAATTGATTGTTTGGGACCATTCCTAGCTCTTTTGTAGTTCACTGCTTAAAATCCGCCTCTGGGCATTTTTTTCTGGCTATACTGCTCAGACAAGCTCCACGTGGGTTTACAGAGTGGTCCTAGCAGCAAGGAACTCGAAAAAGCGACTACTTTCTGGATTTAAGTATCTTTGCTTTTTTTTCACTGAAAATAGCTTCTGCTGCTTACTTTAAACTAGCCTGAACTTTTTTTTTACTGATTACTGCATTTATTTTTAAAATTGCACTTAAAGTTACATTTAGTCGAATTTAGTCGAAAGTTTGCTTGTTTGTTTGTTTAATTGAACTGTGGAGGCTGCCCACTAAAGTGTGCTAGCCTGTGTAACTAATTTATCACTGTCTCTGCATTTTCTGTGTATTTCTGCAAAAAACAAAAACAAAAACAAAAATAATCCTTGTTTTCCGCCTTTTCGACTAGTTTAGACCAGTATACAGGCATTGCTGTATTCTGGGCTGTGGTGTAGTTCCTGTGTTGTCCATTACCTTACTTGGATAAAAGGAAGTTTCTTTGCTCACCAGTGGGAGTGGGGAGCCTTGAGCAGCCTACCTATCCTTGGGGAAGTGACCTCAGCACAAGAAGCTGTTAGTAATTGGTTGTTTGGGACCATTCCTAGCTCTTTTGTAGTTCACTGCTTAAAATCCGCCTCTGGGCGTTTTTCTGGCTATACTGCTCAGACAAGCTCCACGTGGGTTTACAGAGTGGTCCTAGCAGCAAGGAACTCGAAAAAGCGACTACTTTCTGGATTTAAGTATCTTTGCTTTTTTTCACTGAAAATAGCTTCTGCTGCTTACTTTAAACTAGCCTGAACTGTTTTTTTTACTAATTACTGCATTTTTTTTTTAAAAATGTACTTAAAGTTACATTTAGTCGAATTTAGTCGAAAGTTTGCTTGTTTGTTTGTTTAATTGAACTGTGGAGGCTGCCCACTAAAGTGTGCTAGCCTGTGTAACTAATTTATCACTGTCTCTGCATTTTCTGTGTATTTCTGCAAAAAACAAAAACAAAAAATAATCCTTGTTTTCCGCCTTTTCGACTAGTTTAGACCAGTATACAGGCATTGCTGTATTCTGGGCTGTGGTGTAGTTCCTGTGTTGTCCATTACCTTACTTGGATAAAAGGAAGTTTCTTTGCTCACCAGTGGGAGTGGGGAGCCTTGAGCAGCCTACCTATCCTTGGGGGAAGTGACCTCAGCACAAGAAGCTGTTAGTAATTGGTTGTTTTGGACCATTCCTAGCTCTTTTGTAGTTCACTGCTTAAAATCTGCCTCTGGGGGCATTTTTCTGGCTATACTGCTCAGACAAGCTCCACGTGGGTTTACAGAGTGGTCCTAGCAGCAAGGAACTCGAAAAGCGACTACTTTCTGGATTTAAGTATCTTTGCTTTTTTTCACTGAAAATAGCTTCTGCTGCTTACTTTAAACTAGCCTGAACTGTTTTTTTACTGATTACTGCATTTATTTTAAAATTGCACTTAAAGTTACATTTAGTCGAATTTAGTCGAAAGTTTGCTTGTTTGTTTGTTTAATTGAACTGTGGAGGCTGCCCACTAAAGTGTGCTAGCCTGTGTAACTAATTTATCACTGTCTCTGCATTTTCTGTGTATTTCTGCAAAAAAAAAACAAAAAAAATAATCCTTGTTTTCCGCCTTTTCGACTAGTTTAGACCAGTATACAGGCATTGCTGTATTCTGGGCTGTGGTGTAGTTCCTGTGTTGTCCATTACCTTACTTGGATAAAAGGAAGTTTCTTTGCTCACCAGTGGGAGTGGGGAGCCTTGAGCAGCCTACCTATCCTTGGGGGAAGTGACCTCAGCACAAGAAGCTGTTAGTAATTGGTTGTTTGGGACCATTCCTAGCTCTTTTGTAGTTCACTGCTTAAAATCCGCCTCTGGGCGTTTTTTCTGGCTATACTGCTCAGACAAGCTCCACGTGGGTTTACAGAGTGGTCCTAGCAGCAAGGAACTCGAAAAAGCGACTACTTTCTGGATTTAAGTATCTTTGCTTTTTTCACTGAAAATAGCTTCTGCTGCTTACTTTAAACTAGCGTGAACTGTTGTTTTTACTGATTACTGCATTTATTTTAAACTTGCACTTAAAGTTACATTTAGTCGAATTTAGTCGAAAGTTTGCTTGTTTGTTTGTTTAATTGAACTGTGGAGGCTGCCCACTAAAGTGTGCTAGCCTGTGTAACTAATTTATCACTGTCTCTGCATTTTCTGTGTATTTCTGCAAACAAAAAAACAAAAAAATAATCCTTGTTTTCCCGCCTTTTTCGACTAGTTTAGACCAGTATACAGGCATTGCTGTATTCTGGGCTGTGGTGTAGTTCCTGTGTTGTCCATTACCTTACTTGGATAAAAGGAAGTTTCTTTGCTCACCAGTGGGAGTGGGGAGCCTTGAGCAGCCTACCTATCCTTGGGGAAGTGACCTCAGCACAAGAAGCTGTTAGTAATTGGTTGTTTGGGACCATTCCTAGCTCTTTTGTAGTTCACTGCTTAAAATCCGCCTCTGGGCATTTTTTCTGGCTATACTGCTCAGACAAGCTCCACGTGGGTTTACAGAGTGGTCCTAGCAGCAAGGAACTCGAAAAAGCGACTACTTTCTGGATTTAAGTATCTTTGCTTTTTTCACTGAAAATAGCTTCTGCTGCTTACTTTAAACTAGCCTGAACTGTTTTTTTACTGATTACTGCATTTATTTTAAAAATTGCACTTAAAGTTACATTTAGTCGAATTTAGTCGAAAGTTTGCTTGTTTGTTTGTTTAATTGAACTGTGGAGGCTGCCCACTAAAGTGTGCTAGCCTGTGTAACTAATTTATCACTGTCTCTGCATTTTCTGTGTATTTCTGCAAAAAAAACAAAAAAAAAAAATAATCCTTGTTTTCCCGCCTTTTTCGACTAGTTTAGACCAGTATACAGGCATTGCTGTATTCTGGGCTGTGGTGTAGTTCCTGTGTTGTCCATTACCTTACTTGGATAAAAGGAAGTTTCTTTGCTCACCAGTGGGAGTGGGAGCCTTGAGCAGCCTACCTATCCTTGGGGAAGTGACCTCAGCACAAGAAGCTGTTAGTAATTGGTTGTTTGGGACCATTCCTAGCTCTTTTGTAGTTCACTGCTTAAAATCTGCCTCTGGGCATTTTTTTCTGGCTATACTGCTCAGACAAGCTCCACGTGGGTTTACAGAGTGGTCCTAGCAGCAAGGAACTCGAAAAAGCGACTACTTTCTGGATTTAAGTATCTTTGCTTTTTTCACTGAAAATAGCTTCTGCTGCTTACTTTAAACTAGCCTGAACTGTTTTTTTACTGATTACTGCATTTATTTTAAAAATTGCACTTAAAGTTACATTTAGTCGAATTTAGTCGAAAGTTTGCTTGTTTGTTTGTTTAATTGAACTGTGGAGGCTGCCCACTAAAGTGTGCTAGCCTGTGTAACTAATTTATCACTGTCTCTGCATTTTCTGTGTATTTCTGCAAAAAAAACAAAAAAACAAAAAAATAATCCTTGTTTTCCTGCCTTTTTCGACTAGTTTAGACCAGTATACAGGCATTGCTGTATTCTGGGCTGTGGTGTAGTTCCTGTGTTGTCCATTACCTTACTTGGATAAAAGGAAGTTTCTTTGCTCACCAGTGGGAGTGGGGAGCCTTGAGCAGCCTACCTATCCTTGGGGGAAGTGACCTCAGCACAAGAAGCTGTTAGTAATTGGTTGTTTGGGACCATTCCTAGCTCTTTTGTAGTTCACTGCTTAAAATCCGCCTCTGGGCGTTTTTTCTGGCTATACTGCTCAGACAAGCTCCACGTGGGTTTACAGAGTGGTCCTAGCAGCAAGGAACTCGAAAAGCGACTACTTTCTGGATTTAAGTATCTTTGCTTTTTTTCACTGAAAATAGCTTCTGCTGCTTACTTTAAACTAGCCTGAACTGTTTTTTTACTGATTACTGCATTTATTTTAAAATCTGCACTTAAAGTTACATTTAGTCGAATTTAGTCGAAAGTTTGCTTGTTTGTTTGTTTAATTGAACTGTGGAGGCTGCCCACTAAAGTGTGCTAGCCTGTGTAACTAATTTATCACTGTCTCTGCATTTTCTGTGTATTTCTGCAAAAAACAAAAAACAAAAAATAATCCTTGTTTTCCGCCTTTTTCGACTAGTTTAGACCAGTATACAGGCATTGCTGTATTCTGGGCTGTGGTGTAGTTCCTGTGTTGTCCATTACCTTACTTGGATAAAAGGAAGTTTCTTTGCTCACCAGTGGGAGTGGGGAGCCTTGAGCAGCCTACCTATCCTTGGGGGAGTGACCTCAGCACAAGAAGCTGTTAGTAATTGGTTGTTTGGGACCATTCCTAGCTCTTTTGTAGTTCACTGCTTAAAATCCGCCTCTGGGCATTTTTTTCTGGCTATACTGCTCAGACAAGCTCCACGTGGGTTTACAGAGTGGTCCTAGCAGCAAGGAACTCGAAAAGCGACTACTTTCTGGATTTAAGTATCTTTGCTTTTTTCACTGAAAATAGCTTCTGCTGCTTACTTTAAACTAGCCTGAACTGTTTTTTACTGATTACTGCATTTATTTTAAAAATTGCACTTAAAGTTACATTTAGTCGAATTTAGTCGAAAGTTTGCTTGTTTGTTTGTTTAATTGAACTGTGGAGGCTGCCCACTAAAGTGTGCTAGCCTGTGTAACTAATTTATCACTGTCTCTGCATTTTCTGTGTATTTCTGCAAAAAAAAAACAAAAAAAATAATCCTTGTTTTCCCGCCTTTTCGACTAGTTTAGACCAGTATACAGGCATTGCTGTATTCTGGGCTGTGGTGTAGTTCCTGTGTTGTCCATTACCTTACTTGGATAAAAGGAAGTTTCTTTGCTCACCAGTGGGAGTGGGGAGCCTTGAGCAGCCTACCTATCCTTGGGGGAAGTGACCTCAGCACAAGAAGCTGTTAGTAATTGGTTGTTTGGGACCATTCCTAGCTCTTTTGTAGTTCACTGCTTAAAATCTGCCTCTGGGCATTTTTTTCTGGCTATACTGCTCAGACAAGCTCCACGTGGGTTTACAGAGTGGTCCTAGCAGCAAGGAACTCGAAAAGCGACTACTTTCTGGATTTAAGTATCTTTGCTTTTTTTCACTGAAAATAGCTTCTGCTGCTTACTTTAAACTAGCCTGAACTGTTTTTTTACTGATTACTGCATTTATTTTAAAAATTGCACTTAAAGTTACATTTAGTCGAATTTAGTCGAAAGTTTGCTTGTTTGTTTGTTTAATTGAACTGTGGAGGCTGCCCACTAAAGTGTGCTAGCCTGTGTAACTAATTTATCACTGTCTCTGCATTTTCTGTGTATTTCTGCAAAAAAAAAAAAACAAAAAAATAATCCTTGTTTTCCCGCCTTTTCGACTAGTTTAGACCAGTATACAGGCATTGCTGTATTCTGGGCTGTGGTGTAGTTCCTGTGTTGTCCATTACCTTACTTGGATAAAAGGAAGTTTCTTTGCTCACCAGTGGGAGTGGGGAGCCTTGAGCAGCCTACCTATCCTTGGGGGAAGTGACCTCAGCACAAGAAGCTGTTAGTAATTGGTTGTTTGGGACCATTCCTAGCTCTTTTGTAGTTCACTGCTTAAAATCCGCCTCTGGGCGTTTTTTCTGGCTATACTGCTCAGACAAGCTCCACGTGGGTTTACAGAGTGGTCCTAGCAGCAAGGAACTCGAAAAGCGACTACTTTCTGGATTTAAGTATCTTTGCTTTTTTTCACTGAAAATAGCTTCTGCTGCTTACTTTAAACTAGCCTGAACTGTTTTTACTGATTACTGCATTTATTTTAAAAATTGCACTTAAAGTTACATTTAGTCGAATTTAGTCGAAAGTTTGCTTGTTTGTTTGTTTAATTGAACTGTGGAGGCTGCCCACTAAAGTGTGCTAGCCTGTGTAACTAATTTATCACTGTCTCTGCATTTTCTGTGTATTTCTGCAAAAAAACAAAAACAAAAAATAATCCTTGTTTTCCGCCTTTTCGACTAGTTTAGACCAGTATACAGGCATTGCTGTATTCTGGGCTGTGGTGTAGTTCCTGTGTTGTCCATTACCTTACTTGGATAAAAGGAAGTTTCTTTGCTCACCAGTGGGAGTGGGGAGCCTTGAGCAGCCTACCTATCCTTGGGGAAGTGACCTCAGCACAAGAAGCTGTTAGTAATTGGTTGTTTGGGACCATTCCTAGCTCTTTTGTAGTTCACTGCTTAAAATCCGCCTCTAGGCATTTTTTCTGGTTATACTGCTCAGACAAGCTCCACGTGGGTTTACAGAGTGGTCCTAGCAGCAAGGAACTCGAAAAGCGACTACTTTCTGGATTTAAGTATCTTTGCTTTTTTCACTGAAAATAGCTTCTGCTGCTTACTTTAAACTAGCCTGAACTGTTTTTACTGATTACTGCATTTATTTTAAAAATTGCACTTAAAGTTACATTTAGTCGAATTTAGTCGAAAGTTTGCTTGTTTGTTTGTTTAATTGAACTGTGGAGGCTGCCCACTAAAGTGTGCTAGCCTGTGTAACTAATTTATCACTGTCTCTGCATTTTCTGTGTATTTCTGCAAAAAACAAAAACAAAAAATAATCCTTGTTTTCCGCCTTTTCGACTAGTTTAGACCAGTATACAGGCATTGCTGTATTCTGGGCTGTGGTGTAGTTCCTGTGTTGTCCATTACCTTACTTGGATAAAAGGAAGTTTCTTTGCTCACCAGTGGGAGTGGGGAGCCTTGAGCAGCCTACCTATCCTTGGGGCAAGTGACCTCAGCACAAGAAGCTGTTAGTAATTGGTTGTTTGGGACCATTCCTAGCTCTTTTGTAGTTCACTGCTTAAAATCCGCCTCTGGGCGTTTTTTCTGGCTATACTGCTCAGACAAGCTCCACGTGGGTTTACAGAGTGGTCCTAGCAGCAAGGAACTCGAAAAAGCGACTACTTTCTGGATTTAAGTATCTTTGCTTTTTTCACTGAAAATAGCTTCTGCTGCTTACTTTAAACTAGCCTGAACTGTTTTTACTGATTACTGCATTTATTTTAAAAATTGCACTTAAAGTTACATTTAGTCGAATTTAGTCGAAAGTTTGCTTGTTTGTTTGTTTAATTGAACTGTGGAGGCTGCCCACTAAAGTGTGCTAGCCTGTGTAACTAATTTATCACTGTCTCTGCATTTTCTGTGTATTTCTGCAAAAAAAAAAACAAAAAAATAATCCTTGTTTTCCTGCCTTTTTCGACTAGTTTAGACCAGTATACAGGCATTGCTGTATTCTGGGCTGTGGTGTAGTTCCTGTGTTGTCCATTACCTTACTTGGATAAAAGGAAGTTTCTTTGCTCACCAGTGGGAGTGGGGAGCCTTGAGCAGCCTACCTATCCTTGGGGGAAGTGACCTCAGCACAAGAAGCTGTTAGTAATTGGTTGTTTGGGACCATTCCTAGCTCTTTTGTAGTTCACTGCTTAAAATCTGCCTCTGGGCATTTTTTTCTGGCTATACTGCTCAGACAAGCTCCACGTGGGTTTACAGAGTGGTCCTAGCAGCAAGGAACTCGAAAAATGACTACTTTCTGGATTTAAGTATCTTTGCTTTTTTTCACTGAAAATAGCTTCTGCTGCTTACTTTAAACTAGCCTGAACTGTTTTTTACTGATTACTGCATTTATTTTAAAAATTGCACTTAAAGTTACATTTAGTCGAATTTAGTCGAAAGTTTGCTTGTTTGTTTGTTTAATTGAACTGTGGAGGCTGCCCACTAAAGTGTGCTAGCCTGTGTAACTAATTTATCACTGTCTCTGCATTTTCTGTGTATTTCTGCAAAAAAACAAAAACAAAAAATAATCCTTGTTTTCCGCCTTTTCGACTAGTTTAGACCAGTATACAGGCATTGCTGTATTCTGGGCTGTGGTGTAGTTCCTGTGTTGTCCATTACCTTACTTGGATAAAAGGAAGTTTCTTTGCTCACCAGTGGGAGTGGGGAGCCTTGAGCAGCCTACCTATCCTTCGGGGAAGTGACCTCAGCACATGAAGCTGTTAGTAATTGGTTGTTTGGGACCATTCCTAGCTCTTTTGTAGTTCACTGCTTAAAATCCGCCTTTGGCGCATAGCGCACCGCCGGTTAAACAAGGTTAAACTTGGTTAAACAAGGTTAAACTTTTTCTGGCTCCGCCAAGTCTGCTCTTCAATTTTTCCCTTAGAACTGTTCTACTTGCAATCTAAACAGCCTATACTCTATCTGAAAAGCTCAGCACTTGCTCCTAAAGCATTTTGTATACAGGTAAAGCACTCTTAAACAAACGAAAAGTACTTCATTCACCTAAATTCTGTTGAGTACCCATTTCCCTATAGGTCCTTTCTGACTCAGTTACACAGCAATCTTTTCACTATTTCTAGCATGTCAAGGGTCAGTTGCTAGCGTCCTCTCCTGTTCAGCTGGTGAATCTGGGAATCTTGAGGCAATGTTACAATTGCCTCATGTACACAGACAACCCTCTCCTCCTCCCAACAAATACAAATATATGCGAGAGATGCAACTATATAGCCAAACTGGAGGCTGAGCTCTCTCAATTCAGTACTGGCAAGACCAGTCAGGAGGAGAAGGTAACCACGCACACCACAAACCCAGTCTCACATAGAACTATCACAACTGCAAACCAAACACATAAACACACAAAAACATACTGGAGGCTGATTAAAAATCTACCAAAACAACAGAGGCCTCCAAAGCAGACACCCAAGCAACCACCACCTCAAGACATAGCAAATGCAACACATAGTTCACAAAGTCAGTGTGCTAAACAGTCACAGCCCTTAAGGCCAAACAACATGCCAGACACACTTGTAATAGGTGACTCCATAGTCAGGCACACTGACGTCCCACTCACCAGACTGAACAAGGAGAGGGTCACAGTAAGCTGCCTGTCGGGAGCTAGAATCCGCCACATAACACAAGCACTCAGGTCACTCCACAGCAAGTACAAATATGACTCAGTCATTGTACATGCAGGTGTAAATGACCTGAGACGCACCTCCTGGACTACATGAAAAGAGACATAGAGGAGCTCTCTGATTATGTAGCCCAGGCCGGTATGACCCTGACCCTGAGCAGCATCTTACCCTCACCAAGAATGATGCCACAGTACAAAGACAAAATGATCAGTTTTAACAATTGGCTTAATTACTGGTGTCATTCTAAGGGGATCCAGTGTCTGTCTGCTTGGGATGACATGCTTGACAAGCCACGCTGCTTTGCAAGGGATGGTTTGCACCTGTCACCCTGGGCTTCCGGATATTGGCCAAGGCTCTTGCCACCCCATAGTGCCTTTTTTAGGCAAGGCTCAAATGACAAACCTACCTCCCTAGAAAACACAAGTGGAAAAAACTAAGGGTAATGCTGCTCAATGCCAGAAGTCTAAACCTCAAGATGCACGCCCTCGAAGCCCTTCTCAGTATGGAGAACATCGATGTCTGTGCAGTGACTGAAACCTGGTTCAAGGCTCCTGAGAGCACCCCAGCACTATCAGGTTTTACCTCATATCATGCTTTCCGGCCCCAAAACTTGGACAGAACCACAAAAGGAGGGGAGTATCCATTTTCATCAAAGATACCCACACCTCCAGGTTAGTGGCAACGCATGAAGCATCGGAGACTATCCAGGTGCAACTAACCATAGGCAAAACTGCCTTACAGTTTGTAGCATGCTACAGACCACCCTCTCAAACTCAGGAACCCCACACAGCCTTCCTGAAGACACTGGAGAGTATGAATGTCTCTCCAAATACCATCATTTTGGGAGACTTCAACTACCCAAACATAGACTGGGAACATTACTCAAGCCCCAACACTCTAGCCCAAAGGTTCTTAGAATTCATAAACTCAAATGCAATGGAACAACTAGTCACCATTCCCACAAGAGGAGACAATATACTAGACCTGATCATCACAAACATGGGGACAAAATGCTCCACACCGAAGTACATCCCTCTTTGGTAAGATCAGACCATAAATTAATCTCACTGGAAATCCACATCCCCCCCCCACCCCTGCACAAAAGACCACAGTGAAGAACTTCTCAAAAGCAAACTTCACACTTCTTAAGACTGAAGTGGTATCTTTCAAGGCCCCTGGGCCAGTGGAAACCACAACCCACACTGCTGAATCCCTTGCAAATGCCTTCTATGGGCACCTTCAAGAATGCATGGATCATGCAATCCCAAATAAAACCAAGACCCATTCCCCCAAAGGCAGGCAACCGGTCTGGTGGACCCCAGCCATAAACAAACTTTACAACAGAAGGAGGAAGCTACTACATGACAGAGCAAAATCCCTAAAAGGAAAGGCATCTCTGATCAGTACTAGCAAAAACTACGATCACTCATAAAATCATCCAAGGCCAACTTTGAGAGAAAAATCGCAAATGACACAAAAGACAATCACAAGGCCTTCTTTAGCTATGTTAGAAACCTGGGTGGAAACTCCCAGATATGCTCAGAGTTAGTCCAAAATGACACAAAATACACTGAACCCACTGACATTGCCAACATTCTGGCAGACAGGTTCAGTGCAAATTTCTCCTCCCGCCCCCAAAGGAGAAATAACTATCCCAGCAGAGTGTAGCCTCCCTAACATCTCAGATGCCCAGGTGAGAGCCGCCCTCTCTAAAGCTAAAAACACAGCATCAATGGGACCAGATGGTGTCCTGGGCTGTGTGCTACATGAACTCCAAGAGGAACTAAACCCACACATAAGGCTGCTGTTTAATCTTAGCCTTACCACAGGATACGTACCCAAAGAGTGGCGTACGGCAACAGTGGTCCCACTTCACAAAGGCGGTGCTTCTACGGACCCTGGAAATTATCGCCCCATAAGCCTGACAAGCCTGGTCTGCAAAGCTATGGAGAGGATCATTATGGAACTCATAAACAAAGACATTGGGGACCTACAGACATTGGATCCTACCCAATTTGGCTTTGTCAAGGGCAGATCCTGCCTTCTGAACTTGGTCGACTTTTTTGAAACAGTCACTAAGGCCATTGATGAGGGTAAGGCAGTTCACACAGCCTACCTTGACCTTGCAAAAGCCTTTGACACAATACCCCACTCGGGCATCATAGACAAACTCACCAGCTTAAATGTAAACCCATATGTCACAAGATGGGTTGCAAACTGGCTCAAGGACAGAACCCACAGGGTCAGAGTTGCTGGAGCTATGTCAGACTCTAAGCCAGTCACAAGCGGTGTCCCACAGGGCTCAGTCCTGGGACCCCTCTTGTTCGGCATTTATTTTCCGAGGTACAGGCAAACATAGGAGGATTGTGGCTGACAAAGTTCGCAGATGACTGCAAACTGGGCCATAATTGATACTCCAGCGGACACAAACATCCTTCAGAGAGGCCTCATAGAAACGGATAATTGGTGCCAGAGCCATGGCCTTAAGCTAAAGCCAAAAAATGTATAGTCATACCCTTTGGGAAAAACAAGGTACCGACAAATTACCACATAGGCGGTAATCCATTAAGTACGGAAGAGGTAATCAGGGACCTAGGGACCCAGGTTGACAGTAACCTCTCATTTGACACTCACATTGCCAAAGTGGTTAGGAAGACCTTCTATATTGCCCACCTTATCATGAAGGGTTTCACATCTAGATCAAGAGAGGTCATTGTGCCCCTGTACTCTTCTCTTATCAGGCCAATGATTGAGTACAATGCCCCATTTGGGATGTATCTCACCCGACACCTGCAGCAGTTGGAAAGACCCCAAAAGTTCCTCACCAAGAGGATAAAGGGTCTTAAACATATGTCATATGCTGCCCGACTGAAAAAACTCCAGCTCTATTCAGTCGCATACCGCCTACTCAGAGGTGATCTGTGCCTGACGTACAAGGCCATGTCCAATCCTGAATTAATGGACATGCTCCACCTCAGAAAATCCAAATCCATCAGAGCCACGAGAACAAGTGACTTAAACCTCAACACAGAAATAAATAGAACGTGCTGGAGGGACAGATTCATAACCCAGAGGCTCCCTACACTCTGGAACAGAATCCCAGTCCATGTTAGGCAGAGCCCCTCACTGACTCTATTCAAGAGAAATCTCGACGAGTGGATGGGAGATCGTAGGTTTACCCCGGGGTCATCTCTTTGTCACTACTAGACAGAGGCATAGTAAACTAAACCCTAAAAGGGCGTAGTATTCTCATCCTAAGGGGTGGTGTAAGCCACATACACTCTGGCTAGGCTTATAAATGCCCTAGGGCAGATAGCCTAGTACGAACCTATGAACCTATGAACCTATCAGATCTTATCACAAACATATCATCCAGCGCAGTCATTCAGCAGTATAGGAAATGTATTCCATCATGTAGATGTATGTGTGAGTGTTTATGTCTAGATATAGACACATACATATATATAGATATATCAAGAACATCCCATGTGACAACAAAGCATTACTAAGGAATGAAAAGGGAAACACCAGCAATGCCTGTATTATGTAGTGGTGTTATCCTATGTAATATCAAGACTCCCTCAGACAGACATGTGTCATTAATACACACAAACATTTGTACATTGGCCAAATACATCACTCTGTGCAACAGTTCCTGTCCAATCATTATGTGAGAACAGTACTCTTGCAAGGTGCTGTGTGTGACATCATCATCATGATAAAGGTAAATGGGGTAACCATAGAGGGACTGGTAGTGTTGTCTGTACAATTGGGTCGTCCTCATCACATGTACCTGGAACCTTTAGGAGTCATGTGCATACTAGGATCTTGAGCTTGAGAGACAGGGGTGAGGACAACTGGAGTATGTTGTGATGCATATTAAAAGGGTTACATGTGTCCAGAGGACATGTGTGTGAAATGGACAGCTATGTATGGGGCAAATGTTGTTCTAGGAACCGATTGGCCTTTTGTTTCTGTAGGGTGAGAGTGGGATGTGGGGGAAGGAGAGTAGGTATGCTCGTGGAGGATAGATATGGTAGAATGACAGATAAGAAAGCATACAGGGTCGGTATATGACACATGTAGGGGGATTCACCTCGGACAGGGAGGGGTGTTCGGCAGTCACAATCCCATGAGCCCCCAGATTGAAACAGTGGGATGGAGGTTCCCAGCCATGGGCAGCCACCACTGCACCAAAGCAGCTGCCAAGGTGGCACTGCTGGGGGCTGCCTAGGAGGGGGAGCCTCACCCTGTAAATGTGACACTCTGCCCTCGAGCTGGCGTATCTGGCCTCGAAACCCGTTATTGAGCCCCATACGCATCACGTCAGGGACTGTACGACAGTAGACATGTTCCTGTCTAGACCTGCTCCCAGAGGGGACAAGCCCCATCCTCAGTGGCTGTACCACTAGAAGGTGGTGCAGAGCCAACAGAGGTGGAGGTCCAAGGCTGGGCCCCATATGTGCTAGTGCCCGGTGCCATGGCCAGCTGAAGTGGGACAGGAGGTTCTGCTGGGACCTCCAAACCCATACAGCCTATGGTGTTGCAGTTTAAACAAAGATATGGCTTAGTAATAGTCAACAGCATTCAGGATTACTTATAACAGCATGCATAGATATGACCATCAACCCAACACAACAGATGGTATACATTTGCAGAGGGAGCACAACACATGCATATATACTGCATGACATCTGTACAAAGTGTAGAAGACTTGTGACTGCAGCTATGAACAGTGGCCCATTATTGGCATATCACTGAGAACCCCAGACAGTGTCTGTCATGTCACTGTTTCATGTGGCATATGTCCAATCAGGGATGTGATGGCAGTAACTCATCACTATCACCATGTACTGACTGCAATCTTCACACTATTGCTCCTGCAGGTCACAGATATGTGTTCAGTGAGTAACACAGGAAACAAATGGTTCCACAAACTGATCAGTCCACAGATGGCCCTACAGATGGGGGTTGCTCACAAACAGAGCACTGTCTTGTCAGTTTTAAAACATGCAGAATAGCCATTACCACACACAACTTGCTAAACAGGCAGTAGTCTCAATGAAGCATAGCTACACTTACATGCTGTAACCATGTCTGGCACATCACCCTCCTGTCTTTAGGCTATTTCCCACTTTGTATGTTGTTTCAGGAACATCCAGATATCATCTGTGATGCCGTTTACAAAACACCAGATCCCGGTACCAATCACAGCGACTGTCATGGGCAAACACCAACATGATGTTCCTAGATATTGTACTGTGTTTCCATGTGATTGGCTATGGGAACATTATCACAGCTGTTCCACATGCAATCAGCTAGAGGAGGACTGCAATAGGTACTGAGGCCATCACCTGATCATAACCATCCCTTACAAAATGCAAGCTGCTGCTGAGCAGGTGTACAACTCCACATTCATCAGAGAGTGTGTGGGAGGGACAGACAGAGGCAAAGTGCATCAGAGAAGGGCTTGGAGACTAAAACCTAAGCATCGTCTGTCACACACCTACCAGTACAGGGGTTGAAACCCCTAACTGACTAGTCATTACTATTACAAGTGCATGCAGTTACTCCATGTGCCACATAGCTGACATGTTGGTGTGCTGTAAGAACATATATCTGTGTTGGTGAGCGATGTCTGCAACAGAGATATAGTAAACATACATTAGGTGTAGCACACATGGCTGCCCACATGAACAGATGTCATTGTCAACACAACCACACTCTCTAATGGACTCACATTGACACTCTTTGCCAGGCCCACAAATATACTTCCAAACTACTTAGTTTGCCAACCTGCAATAATGCACAGCTACCACATGCACCACAGGGGATATCTGGAGGTTCTACGGGGTAGGGCATGTGAACATGTTTGACATCTGTCGGTATGACAATGGGAGTTATACTGGGAGTGACTGTGGTTGGGAGCATCATACCCCACATGCAGACACTAGG
>NC_056744.1:1161103992-1161195868 GCF_019279795.1 Protopterus annectens
AAACAATGAGCCAATGTCCTGCTGTTATTATGAGGTTGTCCAGTGTCTGTCATCCCGGGCTGTCATGACCAAATGACGAGCCTTCAACACAGAGCACATGCATCCATGTTTCACGTGTGTGTGGATAATACCTAGGTCACATTTACCCATATAGCCGCATTCCAAAACAAATGCCCTACACCCAGAAGTAACACCCTGACACCTACATGACAAGTGCATTGGATGCTTATGCTAACCAGTGCTAGATGTGTGGCTTTAGCAATCCATTTGCTCAATGTAGAGCCTACAATGGGGAATACTGACATCTGTGCAGTGAGGAACACCTGGCCAAAGGCTCTGTAGTGCACAATTGCACTACCAACATATAACTCAGATCCAGATGTGATCCATAACAGTGGTATGGACCATTCCAGGTCGTGGTGTACACATATTCATAAAGGCTACTCACATGTAAAGACCACTACTCTGACATAACGCATCGCAGATGAGTCAGGTACAGGTGACAGTGGCAAATGCTGCATTCTAGGTTGTATCCTCATATACATCCACCACCTTGTCCCCAGACAACCAACACACATCCATATGTGGTATGACATAGTATGGTAGACCACCAGATAACCCTCGATTGGTGGACTGTACCTAGGCCTACATCAGCTGTGCAAAGTACTCATGTGCAGACACAGCTGCATAATGTGTTATGCAATGCAATAATACCACTGTTTGTAACCAGCTCAGTTGTACACATACCAGGGTCCATCGGATGTTGTCAGCATTAACACGGTCAACTGTTGCTGTACACCAGTAAATAACACCCTCATGGTTGGATATGAGCTTACTGTACCTGCCCTGGATATGTACATCCCACACTCATACAACATAAATGGCATTACCATAGCTTTCTTTATCATTTCTACATACAGGTGGCTACAGTCATTACACACATGCACATGGCAGATAGCATGCTAACAGTACATACAGTTTGATATCTATGTTAACAGAGGTAATATTCCCTCTCTACTGTTCACCCATGACACCTAAAATATCATACAACACCCCATGTGGCATATATGTCTTTAGACTTGTCCACCTAATGCAATGCCTACAAACATATCCAAATAACAGGACCATAGGACCTACACAAGGCCTGTATTGACAGACTCAGGGAAATCCAGCTCTGCTCTGTATGTTCCTGAGTAGTCGCAAATGATATGTTCATGACATGTGCAGCCATGCGTGGCCACAGCTCCTAAATATATCCCATGTCAACAATTGCAAGCCATGCATGCTGTGTGCTGTCTGGACATTAGCCTTAGTACCACAATAGCCAGTACATGCTGGGGTGAGATGTTTACAAGCCACAGACCTCGCACATGCTTGAAAGAGTGAACTGCCTAGCTCTAACAGAGCACATTGCTGGCACTCTTCCAGTAAACATGAGGTGTGTGTGGCAAATATGATGTGCTCACTGTTGACCATTACAGTGCCCTGGCTTCACCATGGCACTGTCAAGTAAAAGTTTGTAGGAGCATGACATGGAATAATGCTGTGTGTGTCTCGCTGATATGTGCTGTTGTAATATATGTACACTTGGCTACTCGGTGAAAGTGGTGGTGTCCTACTAGTACATGAATACAACATCCATGATGGTGTAATGCTTGGCTATGTTTCACACATGGCGTGGGGAAAGTGGGGAATGTATCCTCTTGACCTGCTAGTGCACTTACTGATGTAGACCACATATGTGTACATGTATTGATGTTTGTGTAGATTCCATGTGTGTGCAGTGTCTGATGTCTGAAGATGATGGTTGCCTTAGTACATCATGCTGTTGCAATACAGCCTCAACATTGCCAACTGTATATGGTGATATGCTCTAAGTACAGTAAGTCGTACATGAGGTATGGACAGATGTTTGGACATGACTACTAAGTGGTGCAGATTCTTTGTAGATGAATGATTACTGATGACAGCTCACTGGTGTGTTACAACCAGTCCTACAAAAACCTGTGTAACTGCTAAGGTCAGGTTTTGTTAACTGAAGTGGAAGACAGACAATGTAGAATGCTGTAAGGGTGACACTGAAGGCAACCCTCATGACACCTGTAACAGTAATATCTCCCCTGTGCATATATTGTACTGACTGATGACACATGTCCACTTGAATCGTGTCCCTATTGGGACCATCCAGGACCATGTGCACATGGCCTGCTGTGTCCTGGTGTGGACTGCAAAGCACCAGCTGCACTGCTGCTGCTACCACCACTATGGGAGCGGGCATGTGCAATAGCATGCTCACATAGACTTTCAACAGGTGATGTAGATGACCTACGTCCACGTGCCCGACACCTCACTCCCACCAGATGTTCCAGCACAGACATTCCACACTTGAGGATTAACATGCCATGGTCAAGGACTCCCACCATGTCACCCAATCATCTATCCAAAACATCTTGAAGATGATGGTGAGCATTTGCAAGTGCCTGGATGTTGTCAGTTAATGAATGGACAGCAGCCCTCTGAAGCCTCAGACCATCTCTGTTGTGCCATTCAGCATGTGCCT
This sequence comes from Protopterus annectens, assembly GCF_019279795.1. Taxonomy (NCBI): domain Eukaryota; kingdom Metazoa; phylum Chordata; order Ceratodontiformes; family Protopteridae; genus Protopterus; species Protopterus annectens. The sequence goes on from NC_056744.1 coordinate 1,161,106,553, forward strand.
GTGCCTCCATTACAGCCTGAAACATGCGTCTGGTGACTCCAGCTGATGTGCATTGTATCGCAGGGACATGTTGGCCAGTGGTCCTCCTACGAGCAGCGCTGGGCACATGCCTGTGTGGGACATCACCAGTCTGTTGACTGGGATCATGGTGTGCAGGCACACCTTCCATAGTCACCACACTTCCCTGTTCCATAATACCACCCGCCAACTGTCCTTCCTCTATGGCCACTGGTGATGGGGTATATGCAGGCAGGGGAATTGTGTGCGAGGATGAGGGGGAGACAGGTGGAATGGCAACCAATGGCACAGATTCAGCCCCAGACAACTCTGCCTGTGCCTCAATCATACTATCATCATCACTGCTAGAGTCTGTGGGGACACTAACATCAAGTGGACCGCAGGAGGGCAATGCACCTACATCAACACCAGTGAGGGGAAGACAAGAACTGTACATTACAAGTTATACCAGACACACAGAGACAGATAGAGACACACACAGACAGAGGCACACACAGACACACACAGAGGCACACACAGACACACAGGGACACACACAGACACACAGAGACACACACAGAGATACACACAGACAGAGACACACAGATACACAGGCAGAGACACACAAAGACACCCACACATGCTACATGTAGGTGATATGGCAGATGGCATTCAGCTTAGACAATTATAGTTTCAGCTTAGACAATTATAGTGGTAGTTATCATGCATCCCTGAGTTGCACACAACAGCATGCATGTGTTATGGCAGACAGAAAGCACCTTACACAATTATAGTGGTGGTTAGCATACATACCTGTATTGCAACAAAAGTGTTAGTAGCCTATGCCCCATAGTTGCAACACAATGCATGCACTTTGCACCGTTGCACCACACTGCCATGGTGTGTGCAACATACACTACATGTTAACAGACCATCGCTGACCTTTGTACATCTGCCACTGATGCTTTGTGTTGGCCACCGCCCCTAGGTGTGTGGACATGAGCAGTAGGGTATGTCGACTGCATACTATGTTTGCTTGAGCCCTAGCTTGCATATCTCCCCCAAAGCAGTGCATGTCTGTTCAACATTATTCCACCAACCCCTGAGCTGAGTGTAGACTTTGTGCATGTGGCCTTACACACATGTTTGAAATGGCTGTTCCTACTTTGCAATGGTGCCACAGACCAGCACAGTTGTACAGTACACCAGCCTGCTGTGTGGCGTATGACCTTGCCAATCACATGTAGTATGACATGTCTTCTCCTGACGTGTTGAATGACATGCATACATGTGTAACACAATGGAGTCCTTTCCAATTTACAGTATGGTAATGGTGTCCCAATGCAGGGACGTGTTATACTAACATGGGCCTTCAGCTGATGCAATGTTGTCTGTCTACCCTACAAATATGCAGGGACATACTGCACATTGAGCTGATGTGCGTAGCCATTGCAGGGCATCATGTGGCTTTACAATTGCTATACAGTGTAAGCTACTGATGCAGTTCATAGCCATGACTATGTTCACATACAATACGTATCTAATGTGGAATGTGACCCACGTCACTGAGATGTGTACACAATAAACCCTAATGTGGAATGTATGACACAGGTCACAGAAGGGTATACGGATGACACCCCTGCACACCTGCAACCATATTACTGATGCCTGGCAACTATGCCCACACATGGCTAACTTAGCAGTACTCTATCTCCCACACGCCATCTGTGTACCTCACACACATGAGGAGCAGGCATGACAGTGATGTCTGACACCAGCAAGGTGAATATACTGTATCTGTGGCTTGATGTGTATGTATGTGTATGTTGTGCAACACATGTATGTATTTGGATACTGTATAGGTGAATGCTTCCATGTCGTGACACACTCAGGATGTTCAAGACATATTATGTGGTGATTTCATATTATACCTACACAAGCTGTGCACAGGTCTGTATGATGTTTAGTGTTTCACATCTGCAATATCACCATTACACAAAGGCCACAGTTGTATTGTGTCGAGCCAGTGTACAACAGGGTGTACACACATGTACATCACTTCTACTGTGTGTGTTGCTTCATGTCTCTGGCCATCCTCCATGACCAGGTGTACACATGTTCAGTCCAATGGTTGTGATGGCCATCTTATTTCACATGTTAGTGTTATCCCATATGACATACACCCATAGTTGTCATATACTCCACTGAGGACAGGGTTATGCAGACAAAGGGTGGTATGTATGGGATGTGAGACATTTTTTGCAGGATAGTAGGGCAGTGTTGCAGTCAGCCCACTACATGTCATGGACATGTCAGATAGCACATGACATTGTGTGACATTCATAGCAAGGGTATACTCCACAAGGGTGTATCCTGTGGGCCGGTCATACTCCAGCTCCAACACATTTAGAGTGTGTGCACGCATATGCTCTCTGTACAGTACTGATCGTATTCCCAACATGTGCTATGCTGATATGTAGTACCTGTCCCTACAGTGGAACACACCTCCACCATTGTATTCACTGTTGTCCACAAATCTGGCAATGACAGTTTGGAAGGTTTAGTGTAGGTGTTTCATATAGTCTTCAATGGTTTCACATAGGTAAAAGTGTGATGCATTGCAGGCTTGACCAGTGTCCATTAACAGGACAACCATACATTATGTGTACATGTGTTATGTCAGATAGCATGCAATTAAATTGTTCCGTGCATTATCAAGCCTGGTAAATAATAGCAATCTCTCCTGACACAGGCTGCTGCCGCTGCAAAATGCCAGAGGAACCTAAACAGGAGTGTCACAGCAGTAAGATCATTATCCACACCTGTATGATAGATACAGTGTGCAATGTCCATGTTAGCACATAAGCCAGTACAATATACTATACTATGGAGTATGCACATCTGTGCATACATAGAGTAGCAGACTATAGTATGTGGCATGTGTGCATACATGCCTTGCATATGATGTTACATTACATATTGTACAGTAACACATGTAACTATGTGAAATATAGTTGTTTTATGTGCAGTAGTGACTTGCCAGGCAACTCCAGGCTCAGTGGTTGAGAGACACCCACCTCCACAATACCAGCTAAAGCTTGTGGACGGAAGTCTGCAGGTGTCCCCAGGTTGGCCAGTAGCTCCTTGGTACGTGTGAGTGGGGGCTGGGTGAGTGGCCCCCCCACCTGTTGCACCTTGTTACCTGGCGATTGCATTAGCACGCTGTTTCACCCATCTTATGAGTCAGTGCAGTGTCGGTGCACCTGCTGATAGGTGCGATTGTGACTGTCAACATCATTTGCCCTCCTGCAGAGTTCCTCCTACAGGGCCTCCTGCTACTGTGCATCCTGTGGCACATGGCTGAAGAGCGTTGTGTGCTTGTCGAGGAGGTATGGGATGAGGACCTCATCCTCCAAGTGGCTGTATGCCATCAGTTTGCTATGTGGCATACCTGGAAGACATAATGATGGAGACAGGTCACAGTAACTCACACAGAAGTACAGCAGTACAGCAGAACATACATGTGTATCACAATTATCAAGATTACAAATACGTCTTTGCAAATCTACATGACACTAACACCACTGACATGTATAAGTCACACACATTTGACACCTATTGGTGATGTGATGTTATCACCATATATGTGTGTGTCATGTGCTGATGTGGATGTTGTCTTGATGTGGGCATGTCTGTTTGCCTGTACTGGTGTCTTTACCTATCAGCACATGCCTGGATGTGTTCACATTAATGCAATCAACATTAATGCTGTGTATATGTCACATATATAGTCAAACATAGCCGTTAGGGACATAACCTGTGACCCTGCAGACTTGCAAGCATGTATGTGTTTTGCCATATACATCTACATGGCACTGTACAGCTGTGTAGCATCCTGTCATGTATTGCCTGTGTTGCGCACGTGTAACACATGGGACAATAGCTAGCCTGATGGTATTTGCAGGGTTGGATATCAACTATAGCATGAATGGTCATAGTGATCTAGTAGGCTATATGCCCTGGGCCATTTATGAGCCTAGGCAGACAGGTTACCTAGATGTAGGCAACAGACAGGTAAGTTGCAGTGGCTAGTTCAAGCAGTGCCACAGAACTGATACACATGGTTGCTGATATATTTAGCATGCAGTCATCACACCATGTCACAGGGAGGGGCACTGTGCAGCTTTGCTGGACAGGGATGCATAGTATGGCAAGAGTATGTTAAGTGTATGGGACAGAGATCTGTCAGGCATGTTGTGATCCTTGTATTAGAAAGGTGGATGTCCATGATGTATGTGTTTATTTGGGATCAGGATGTATTAAGTGTAGCATGTCCAACACCTCTGGGTTGGACATGGCTTTATTCAGGGTAGGCTGCATGCTACATAGTACAGCAAGGGATTGGGAAGGGCAGTGTAGGCCATATACACCTGGGCAATACCCTTAAAGGAAATATGTGATCTATTATGGGTCACATGGGTGTTGAGTATGGCTCAGCAGTTATCTCTATATTCCTGGATGGCACCCTGTCATGATTAGGGGTGCCACATACGACTACCTGTCTTTTGTTGTGAAGTAACTATCAAATGAAAGCACTGTCCAGCTGCATCCCATACACACAGGTGACATTATGTTGACCACTGCCTAGGTGGTAGTTAATGGATATAGGGTTTGTAACATAGGGGATGACAATGCAATACTTAGCTGTCAGATTGTGGCTATACATCAATACACCACACATCTGACAAACTAAGGCCCTTCTTTATGTTGAACACAGCACACATTGAATCGACTATTGCTCCTAGTTCACAGTCATTTGTAAACCTCAATAGGGTGATGCCTTCTGTGTTAGTCTATGTGGTATAGATAACAGAGAGGGGGAGTACCAGGAATGAACCCTGTATTACTGTGGCTGGCACTGGTTTGATGTGCGTGTATTAGTCAGACACCTTCTGTAGTATTGGTTCTGCCAGCAGTCTAGTTGCCAACCACTCCTGTGACATAGGAATATACACCTAGTTTACTGAGTGTAGCTGGAACACAGTATGGGTGATGGTGTCCTATGACCTGGCAAGGTCATGATATGCAGTGTGAATCAACCCTACTGTCATCTACATCTGCAACGAGTACATAAAATAGATTGATCACAGTTCATGGCCGTACAGACCAGACTCAGCAGGGTAGTTGCACACTATGTCCCATTATCAATGGTGTCTCCCCCTTTGTGGGGTGTGATAACTGTTGCTGTGCACCATTCGGTGTGTACACAGCCTGACATGGAGCTATGATTGAACATGATGTGTATGTGGATAGCTGAATGTTCTTACATTTGTGTAGGATACACCCTGGGATGTTGACAGGTCCCATGAAAGCTGTATGTATGGCTTTAGAGAGTGCAGCTTGTACCTGCAGAGTCATGAGTACAGGGGCCCTGTAGTGTACATGGATATATTACTAAGTGTACCTGCTGGGGGGGCAGTTGAGAGTGGGTTTACGTTCTCCAACACCCTATCTGGATGAATGGGTGCTATTTATGTAGGTGTAGTACTTCCCATGCCATAGTGCTGTGCAGCACGGCAGGTCTTGTCATTGCCATTACGATTAATGACAGTTATAGAATGCTCTGTGCTTGGCCTCATAATATGTGGCTGATTAGTTTCACAGTAACTTTGCATGGTTTTATATGGTGTATCTGCATCTTACTGAGGCTGACCAGGGATCACCTACACTCATGTGTGTTCACTCTTGCAACAGTTACTACTTTCTGTGGTACAGTTTAAAGCATGGTGCCACCAGTTTGTCTTCTTGTTTGTGTTGGGTTGAATCCTGGTTCTGTTTCAGTGGCACAATCACTGCACATATGTGACTGCTTAAGGTTCATTTGTGTAGGATTCAGCATTTGCACATGCATTGTCCATCTGCATGGGTGCCATGACAGTCACCACTATGCTCTTAGGAAACATAACATTGACATTGGAGACTAACTATTTGTAGCATACTGTTAGCCCTGTTTGTGTGACTGCTGTGATCCAGGTCAGTGGGGTCGATGGAATCCAACATGCATTGAGCGCAGGTGTTGGTACATGGAGGAGTCTTCCCGGTTCATAATGGAATAGTTGAGAGTAGCCATTATTATGGTTCTGTCTCAGACCTATCCTTCCCCATTACAGCACATTATGACAGTTGGGAAGTCTGCGGCCTGGTGGATGATCTGTCTCAAGGTGCATTTTGAATTCCACTTTGGCACAAAGGTAGTTGCTCAGCATAATGCATCTGATGTTATGCAAGTGCAACTAGCGTGGGGGTGTACATATCCTTCAGGAATATGGACACACCTGTGCCCATGTGTTCCAATAAAGGATAATGGGCAAGAGGTGAGGTATGTGTTATAACATGGTCATGCAGGTGTGCTCTCCGGAGCATTGAAACATGTCTCAGCCACTGCACAGATATGTTCTCCATGTTAGGGATTGACATATGTGTGTCCGTATAGTGTTTCTGACATGTATCATTGTGTAGCAAGACCCGCATTGTAACCTGAGGAAGCGCACTAGGTTAGTGCGTGAAAGCGCTTGTTCTCTCTCTCAATAAATCGTTTTATTGTTTATTGTGCTTCGTGGTGGTTCCTTGCAAGTCTACAGATATTTTGCCAGCTTTATTTTCTTTGCTCGGGACCTTTGGATGGTCGTACTTGGTTTGTTGCTGATACTATTAATCTTTATTTTTTACCTGGTTGACCAACACGCGATGGATGTTCCTAATATTGAGCTCGATTACAATCCGGCAGGTACGGGCTGTACCGAGGACTGGAATGGGTTATTTCACCAACAGGATAACCCTCTTCTGAGTTTTGATGTCAGAGGTAACACAGCATATACTGCTATATCAAGTACGGAGAATTTACAAGATTTTTATGGAGCACTCAGAGCATTAGAGAATAACCTCTACAAATTATACCGGCTCATATGGCAAAGGAAGCACCTGGAGGCGTGCTTGCACTTCAAGGTCATACTGCGAGGTATGCGTGTTTTATGCATGCCGAGTTATGGGGACGCCCACCCTGAGCTCCTACGGAGGTGGCAACAACTAAACATAGACTTAAGTAACAAGTACATCCAGTTACTCATTGACTATTTTTTACCTGTAGAGGTTGAGCTCATTACGAAAGTGGAAGATGAGCACAAGAATATCACCCAGTTGTTCAAAAGTGATTTTTGTGTTTCTAAACTAAATAATATGCTGAGACAGCTCACGTCATATAGCAATAAGCTTGAACAAATCAAACTCAAAAAACTTAAGCGTGACTGTAATGATTTTCAAACAGGCCGCATTTTTGTGTGGCCGAGATTTAATGAAGCGGCTGCTCTAAATGAGGTCAATGACCAAACTGACAATATACCATCCAGTACCCCCAATATCATTAGTATACCCAATTCGCAGGGTAACTCTTCTGGCAGTCTTGCTTCAACTAACCTGAATGCAGAGGTTGACATTACGTTATCTAGTTCTTCACTCCCTTGCAATCAACAGTGCCTTAAAACATCTGATACAGTGGGAGCTAGACCAAAAACAAATGTTCATGACCTGAACATCATACCGCATGCAGCGGCGTCTTTAAACTTCCCTCTACCCTACAAGAATCGAACGGCGGCACGTTCAACAAGCAGAGGGAGAGGCAAACGGAAGTTTTCGGGAGAAGCTCGGGAACCGAGGAGAAAAAAGAACTGAACGTTTTGTTTTTCAACTTAGCCACCAAGGAGTTTACTGAAACTGAATGTTCCATTTTGAATAAGGGACTTTCGTTTATTCCCGCTAGAAGAAGTGAACTAATTGATACCCTTATTATGCTTCGCAAATTTACAAGGAAGGTAATGTTAAAATTACTGTACAAGGACTCTGATGCCAATGATATTGCTTTTAATTCTGTTGTACTTAAAAGAAAGAGTACTTATGTACCACCTGTATCAGGTTTAGTTGAATGTTTTCAATGTGCCTGTGAGTATGACTTTTATCGCTATTACAAGGATAGGAAGCATAAACATCTTTTCACTAACTTGAATACATTACAGAAAAGAAGCCTTGATTCCTTGTGCAATGATAACAACTTGGTATTTAAACCTGCAGATAAAGGGGGGGGTATTGTTGCTATGGATACAGTTATGTATAATGGTTTGATGAATGAAATGCTAAATGAAGATGTAGCTTACTCTCAAATAAGTAAAAATGAAGTAGAGTCTATTATTAGGAATGTGCACGATACACTTTATGACTTGTTGATGACTAGGTCTGTGGATAAATGCCTATATGACTTTCTAGTGATTGAGACCCCACTAATTCCCCTTATCAAGGGGCTTCCTAAGATACACAAGGGGATATATCCTCCACCTCTGCGCCCCATAGTGTCTGGGAAGCTTTGGGTCACTGAGAATGCTTCCCGTTTTGTACAATCAAAATTAGGCCCCTTAGTTGGCAGTATACCCACAATATTGAAAAATTCTTTCAACTTATTGACGGATCTGAAGGATGCCTTATTGCTTAAAGATCTGAAGCATGACACATTGATGGTTACTTTGGACATAAAAAGCTTATTCACTAGTATACCTAATGAGATTGGTAATGGATGCTGTGAGGAGTTGTCTGATTGAGCTCAGTAGTATGGCAAATGATGATCAGATGACGGTGTGTACCCTTTTGGATGCAGTACTGAATAATAATATTTTTCTGTTTCAGGATAGAACATATAGGCAGACATGGGGGGTTGCCATGGGCACCCCATGTGCCAATGCCTATGCTAACCTGGCAGTATATCAATGGGAAAAGATGTTCATCTTCAATGACGAAAGATATAAAAACAATGTGATCTTATACAGACGTTTTGTAGATGACATTCTTCTTTTTTGGAATGGAGATGTCAAATCATTAGATAGTTTTGTTGACTTTATGGGTTCAACAACCTCTTTCTTGGAGTTTACGTATGAATGCTCTACCAGCAGAGTCGACTTCCTTGATGTCACCATTAATAAAGATGACGAGTGTGTTATCACAACGTCACTTTTTAGGAAATCCTGCTGGAGAAATGGCATTCTCCACTTTGAGAGTATGCATCCTAGACATGTTTTCCCAAATGTGGTCAAAAATCAAATGGGTAGGATAGCTAGGTTATGCAGTAGGCCAGAGGACATGAGTCATCAGATGAATTTCCAGGAAAGTTGTCTCATTGACAGGGGATATCCAGTTCAGTTGGTGTCTAATCTAAGAAACAATGTTCCTGTTACAACTGGGTCTACACGAAAGAAATGGTGTTATGTTGGTACACCAAGAGGTGATAAAAAGAAAATACAGTATGACATTAAGTATACTAGTGATATAGGGTATATAGAGAACATCATTAGAAGCAATTGGAAGTTGCTAAATATGGATAAGGATTTGTCTGAAATAGTAGGCGATAGGCCAAGTTTCAGATATAATAACTGTCTGAATCTGAAGAGACTACTATGTAAGGAGAAGGTGGAGATTAAACCCATTGACATCAGGGTTAACTATAGACAAGGCACCTTTCCATGTAGGAAATGTTGTGTGTGTAAATACATTTCCGGTGTTCAGAGACTTGAACTTACAAATATAGGCATAGTGTTGGAACCAAAGTTCTATGCGACATGTGATACGGCCAATGTTATTTATTTAGCTCTATGTGAACCCTGTGGGGCCTACTATGTGGGCATGACCACGCGTCGGTTCAAGGACCGGATTTATAATCACGTGTATGACATCAGGAAAGGAAATATCACCAATGTGTTGGCCAGACACTGCCAACAGTTTCCATCACATGTTTTTAAGTTTAGGGTTCTGCAGCAGCTGCATCATAATAGGAGAGAAGGGGATATGGTAGGTGCCCTTGAGTTAAGTGAGTTGAAGTGGATACTTAACCTTAGGGCGCACATAGAACCAGGCTTGAATTCAGCCATAAGTATTAAGCCTGCCCTACTGGGTAATATATGAAGTCACTTTAATATTATCAGTTTTTGAGTATACCTAATGATGGTATTTAGTTTGTAATGAGCAGGCTTAGATATTTGTGTAAGGTTTTTATTTTAATTGATGTACCTTAATGGTAGTTCTGTGTTTGTATATGTAGCTCAAATTGTTTTATATGTATCTATATATGCTGGATCCTGATTTATTAGGAATCCATGTAGAATTAGGTCGCTATTTTATTATTGTTTTTATGTACTTTGTATTTTAAACATATAGAGTTAGTAGAGTCTGTAATTTATACTACAATGAATGTGTATGTGTAATTAAATGTACGTCTTTACAAGCGTTTGTTGAAATAATATAGATGGTTCAGAAATCTGGCCGTCTCTTTAAATGCTGATGAAAAATATTAAGTTGATTGATTGACTTAATTGATTAATTAGGGTGGATATGTGTTGTATATAAGGACTAGGATCTACCTTATGCATTGTAACCTGAGGAAGCGCACTAGGTTAGTGCGTGAAAGCGCTTGTTCTCTCTCTCAATAAATCGTTTTATTGTTTATTGTGCTTCGTGGTGGTTCCTTGCAAGTCTACAGATATTATGCAAGTGCAACTAGCGTGGGGGTGTACATATCCTTCAGGAATATGGACACACCTGTGCCCATGTGTTCCAATAAAGGATAATGGGCAAGAGGTGAGGTATGTGTTATAACATGGTCATGCAGGTGTGCTCTCCGGAGCATTGAAACATGTCTCAGCCACTGCACAGATATGTTCTCCATGTTAGGGATTGACATATGTGTGTCCGTATAGTGTTTCTGACATGTATCATTGTGTAGCAAGACCCGCAGTTTATTGCTTGGCTGTCCCTGTAACAGCAGTGGACCCTCACTTGAACCATGCATGATGAAGGCACTATATGGGAAGCATGAGTCCTAGGTGGTATCCAGATTCCCAGGGGTGACATGTGCAGGCCCTGTCTGGCAAAACATGGTCTGTCAACCATGATATCCCAGGAAGACAGATACTGGATATCCTTTGACATGCACCACTACATTAGACAATTGTGGAATACAATCATTTTGTCCCTGTACTGCAGTATCATTCTGGCTAATGGCAGAATGCTACCCAGGTGCTGGGACATACCTGCATGGGCTACAAGACCTGACAGTTCCTACATGTGTTTCCATGCAGTCCAAGCTACTGCATCACAGGTCCTGCACAACAACATGGAATATGCCAGAGCCATGTGTATAGCTCAAAAGGTGGCCTGAGTGTATGAGTATGTGGCTAATCATGGCAGACAGGCAGCTGACAGTATGTATGCCCTCGTATAGGTTGGTGTGTAATATAGTGCTAGAGTTTGCATTCATAGATGAGTACTATTTGGCATGTTTCCAGTCACGTTTTCAGAGGTGTGGCACAATTATGCAAACTATGGAATACAGTTTGCATATTTCGGTGTCTGTCTCTTCCTGCTGGAGGGGGGGGTCACTTGTTTGGCAAGATACTTAGACGCGTCTGTGAATGTGTGTAATTTCTGGTAGTGTGTGTGGGTGTCCTTACTATGTTCTGGTAAGGGTGTGTGTTGGTTGTGTTGATGAGCTGCATGTGTTAACCTACAACTCATGACTGTCTAGTCCAGTCATGGCTGTAGACTGGGCTGCCTTCCAGCTTACCACTGTAGCTGCATCCCAAACAATGTGTGGGGTGTGGTGTTAGGTGGGTTTGGCAGTGTACATGGCATAGAGATTACATTCCTCCAGGATGGCCACATACACAAAGCTGACATTAGTAAACACCAGTAGCTGACTAATGGACATGCCTGTATGAGCAGTCAGTACTACAAATACCAAGTACTGTATTTAGTTTATGTATTGCCTATGAAGATGTTTTAGAAAGTGATGCTCACATGAAAATATTTGTCTTATGGACGTGACAACACTGGCTATTACGGAAACATTGTGGCTGCCTTTAGCAGCAATCCTCCTCTGAGGAGCACATCACATCCTGTTAGTTGATTACAGATGATGCAAGTGTCTACAGGTCTGTTTCCTTCTCTGGGTATATCTTCACATATCCACCAGGACCATGAGCTCTGTTGGGAACAAGCACCCACTTTCCAAACAGAGTCATGTATCAGTAGACTCTGATGCCACTATCAACATGATCAGGATATAATCAGATAGTGTGAGCCATCACCTATGATGCAGCTATGGGCAGCTGTCACCTACATCTTACACTCCTACTACAGATGTTACACTGGAGTTAAAGATGATATGCAACCTGTTTCATTACCAGTGCTGTGCACTACCTTAAATACAGTATGTGCAGGCGGCTGTTAGGTTGGCAATGAGAGGTTGGTCTACACAAACCTGGTAGTTCAACCAGTGTGTCTGTACTGTCAATATCCACTCTATGTAGGTGTGCACATAGCCATTTGGCCCAGCCCTGTAACAAGGGTCACTACACATTTGCATAACATGTACACATGCACAGCTGTTATTGCTTGCAAACGATACTAGAGAGGTGGATATTACATGTGTTATGTGCAGGGATAGTTACCTAGCTCTTCCAATTATCTTTGCTATCATGCTGCTAAACTGTCAGATGAATACAAATGCTATGTATCCTGTCATTGAGTATTGTAATTGCCAATAGACATAACTACTGTTTGCATAACATAACAGAGCTACTATGTAGAACAGAATACAGATCTGTATAGAATACTGTACATTACACAGTTGTTGGCATAATATCCCACAATGCACACCATATTTGCATGGTAAGCCCACCTTTAACATGTTCATCTTACTTATACACCCATACATATGTCAACTGTTACAATATATTGACATATACTATCCCGTTATAGCACATACTTGTTGGACCAATCCTGACACTGACAGTGGCTGGAAGCGAATTGGTGGGTTCCAAGCCCATATCATCCCTTGTGGTGTTTGCAGAGTTCACCTTGTGACCTACAGCAGTACACACACAGAATACTACAAGCATTACTACTGCTCAACAATACATCACTAGAAGATAGCTATTTCCACTATATGCATTGATTACACAGTAATTCTTACAGTACAGGTACTACATACACAGACATACTACATGTTATGCATACCTTCCTAGTAATCGGAGGTGTTGTTAACTAGTATACTTGTTTTCGGTTCATCTTTCAGTGTTTTGTACTGTCCTACAGGTATACACAGATGGTTTGAATGTGTGACAAGGCAACCTTTTATACTTACAGATCAGTGACATGTGCTATCCCGATGAACTATTGGTGTTCCTAAGTAGCTAATTGCATGCACATTAGCTGCGCTGCTACTGCCTTAGCCAATACCATGGCTACAGTGGAGTATAACAGAGTACTCCACTTGGGCGTTGTCCCTTTGCCTTACTTGTGAGGAAGACAGCGTGGAAGTTTTCTTTGGAATCTATTGCAACAGCTGTATGGAGACGAACAGTAATATATTGTGTGTAATGCCTAAAGGAGTTGGTCTAAATGTGAGTACCGCTGTTATATTTCTGAACATTGCTACTTGTGCAAGGTTTGTCTGTACCTAATACTTCTGCATATGTTTCAGTCTGGCCAGGTTGTTTGACCAGTTCAAGGCTGCATAGCTATGCATATAATGTTAGGTAGTTTACAGTGTGCTTACCAGACATATTTAGTTTGGTGTTACTGTGTATCATACTGTGCTGATAATCAGTACTTGGTAACACTTCCTGGTGTGTGAACCTTTCAACCCTCTAAAATGGGATTAGTTCATACAAACCCTGTTACATAAGCAGATGTTCAATTGTATAACGGCAACTATTTCACATAGGGTCATATTAGTGTGTCTGTGTCCAGGTATGTTAAGGTTTCAGCAGATGTTGTATAGTAGTTGAATAATTGGTTATGGTATGACAGTATGTATTGATGTAATTATTTTGATTGTGGGGTAGCTATTGGTAGGTGTACATAGCACATGCAGGTGTGTAGGAACCCCTTTTATACAACGTCTATATGTGTGTGGGTGTTCTTTCCCTATGTGAACACCTATCCCTTAGTGAACTAATACTATGGTAATTGCAGGCTGATTCATTAAGGCACTATTAAATGCTTCCTTTATAGCATGCAGGTACTATTAGTCCTTGAATCCTTTTGACAACACATCGGAATGTAATAAAGTTTTGCAAAATGAAAGCTGTCTGTGTATTTCTGTCATGGATATTTGCAGTCATTGCAGTTGTGTTGGTGACTGTGTCCATAGAACATGTTTGTAATTGTGTATTGGCATATACTCTTCATATGTTATGTTCATATTGTTGGGGGGGGTGGAATGTGTGATTGCTATGATCCATGTTATACTCAGATATGACAAATTCGGATGCTGTCTACAGACATGCATGTATGTCTGTGTGTGTATGTATATATATATATATATATATATATATATATAGATATATATATATATATATATATATATATATATATATATATATATATATATATATATATATATATATATATATATATATATATATATATATATATATATATATATATATATATATATATATATATATATATATTTATATACATATATATATTTATATATATATATATATATATATATATATATATATATATATATATATATATATATATATATATATATGTATATATATATGTATGTATATATATATATATATATATATATATATATATATATATATATATATATATATGTGTGTGTGTGTGTGTGTGTGTATGTATGTGTATATATATATATATATATATATATATATATATGTACATAGATATATATATTATTGCATACATTTATCTGTACCTCCATAGATGTGTAGATGTTTTTAACCTGTCTATATTTCTACATATATATGTAGACCTGTATATATTGACATGTCTCTATGTATCTCTCTCTCTCTCTTTAATTGGGTACATGGTGGGTTGTCCTACTTCAACACATTTCTCCCTTTTCTGTTTTAACCTATCTGCATACACAACTGGGGTAGGTACATCCCAGGTAGCTTAGTGTTAGGTTACTGTGAGGATGGAGTACATGGTTGCAGGTTCTACTCCTGGAAGGTGTTATTATTTTACCTCTCAGGGTAGGCACTGGTAGGGAAAGTGGGAATAATGCACATTTACACTGTTGTGAGCAGGTTTGCCTGTCGTCTGTGCGACGTTAAGCAAAGGTTAAACATGTGAAGCGCTTCTCCGTTTACCGTGTTTCAGCATCACTTACCATCGTGCAAACACGTGGAAACCCGCTTACAACTGCTTAAGAGTGCTTTAATCCACCTGCATCCAACAACCCTTATTCTAGCCCTCAAAATAACCTAACAGCCCTTGTACCCATGGCCATGAACACCACAGTCACTGACTTTACCACTAAGGCCTCTGAGATATGTACAAATGTTATGGTGTTTAGAATATACATTGTACTACAGACATTCCTCACTACTGAAAACAAATGTGACAGTCAGTTGGTGTACATATGTCTGATACATGTTAATGTTCATATGTTTGTGAAATTAGGTGTTGCAATGTGACATGACATGGTGTATTATGAATGAGAAAGGTTGTTGCTTTGTGTCCTTTTTATATTGTCCCCGTACTCCAGGTATACCCCTCCAGTTCACTTATTGGACATCTGACCAAGGCCCTCCTTGATGCATGATTGTATTACCCATCATTCCTCCTCCACCCCAATCTTCACATACACAACAAACACCCCTTCTATAATGAATTAGGTTAATATTAATTGTTATAATACCAGAGCTGCATGTGTTTTGTGTACACTCCAATTCCTTTGGAGTGCTTCTGTGTCATGAAGTGTGTTCATAGATGTTTATATATATGGCTATTGATATAACTGTATAATATATATATATATATATCTATATATATATGTGTGTGTGTGTGTGTGTGTGTGTGTGTGTGTGTGTGTGTGTGTGTGTGTGTGTGCAGACATACTCACGTATATATATATATATATATATATATATATATATATATATATATATATATATATACACACACACATATACATGCATATTTTGTATTAGTTTGTAACAGTAATACATATGTAGACTGGAATGTGTCGGTTCACAAACTACAGTACTTTACAATGTACTGTACATATGTACACAAAGTGACTATCCCATTTGTGATCATTACAGTGAAATGCATATGGTATAAGGTGTAGTTTCAAGACCTTTTAACATGTAGACCCCTCGGATAGCTTTGTGGTAAGTCCCATGACTATAGTGTTCATGGTCCAGGGTTCGACACCTGTGATGCTTTACAAATGTTTTTTTTACTGCAGAATAAGGCTCATTTAAGCAGTTGTAAGCATGTTTAAAAGTGTTGTGTGACATAATGCAGCGGTTAAACACAGTTATAAAAACTTTGTAGCGTATAACCTGTGTGCGCAAACATGGCCACATCATCTAACTACTCCGGATATATACATGTCAGTGACGTAACATCTCACTATGTGCTGACATAACATGACATTCTCTGTTGACTGTACTCTCCAGCTCACATGGGTTTATATGGGTGTTTCAAATGTTTATTATACAGAAGATTACTACCTATATATGCAAGCTGTGGTTAAGGTATACTTTTGCACATGATAAACATCCCTGCCTTTATTGGGATTGTAACCTCGAATGCACAGATACTATGCGGTTGCTTTAACCATTACACTGTTGACATTAACGTTGCTTCCACCTATTTCCTATTTAGATGATTTCTATGTGTAAGCTAGGCTAGGCAAAGGGTGAAGGCCCCCAAACTCACTGAGCTTCACGTACTCTTGAAATAACAACATATAACAAATGTACATTCCGAACTACATTAGGCATAGCCCCTCACTGACACACTTCAAGGGAAACCTTGTTGTGTGAATGGGTAACAGACTATACACCCCTGGGATCATGTGTCCCAGAACCATACAGCCAGGAGGTGGGGGAGCCTGTCCAGTTTGATAGCTGTGAGACCTGTTGGGGGAATTGAATGGTGTTGAATTGTCACATTAACATGCCCTCTTTAGATCACTAAGTGCCTGTATCACTCTCCACAACCCAAGTCTTCAACAGCTTCCAGCAACTCTGCATGGAATTGCTTCATTGGCTACACTTGACAGAGGCTCAGTTACTTCATCAATGGTGCAGGGAAAGCCAACACACTGTAGCTATGCTTCTAATTGCCCTTGGGCAGATATGTAGTAGGCTATCTGTGAACCTCTAATCTGCAGGCCATCACAGCCATAATATGTGAATAAACAGACCTTCAGTTCACAGTATGCACTGAGAAATCACCATGTAGTCAGGAAACAGTTGAGTACAGCAAGAACATACAGAACACTGATACTTAGTCACTCCAAAAGCCTATCTTGGAAGCTAGAAGACTTGTATAAGTTTAAGACTTTCTATTGCTTACCAGTAGGTTACCTACAGGGGAGATGAAAACCAAGCACAGATGGGGAACATGCATGCAATGATACCATACCGGCCAATGTGTCAGCCTTAGGCTTTGGAATACTGGCCAAGGCTTTTGGTGCCCCAATGGTGCCATATTTAGGAGAGTCTTGAAGGTGAATACCAGCTCCGTAAACAGCACAATAGCAGATTCAATGAGGATTATGCTACTCAACACCAGGGGTTGTGATCACAACATGCATGCACTAACAGCACTCCTCAGGATGGACAACATCAACATCTGTGCAGTAACTGAAATCTGTCTTAAGGTACCTGAGAGCACACCAGCACTACCAGACTACAACCCATACCACATATTTCAGCCACAGTACATGGACTGACAGACATGGAAGGGCTGTATCCATATTCATCAGGGATACCTACACCTCCAGGTTAGTGGGGCAACATGATACCTCTGTGATCATCCATGTGCAGCTAACATCAGCCACAACTGCAATGTCAACTGTGGCCTGCTATGGATCACCCTCCATGACCCAGGACCTCCAATCCACCTACCTGAAGACAGTGGAGAGCATAACAGTCCTAACGCACACTCTAGCATTGGTTGATGTCAACTACCATACCAATAACTGGGAAACTTACTCCGGTACTCACTTCCAGGCCCAGCACTTCCTGGAATTTATCACCTCATATACCCTGTATCAGATGGCAACCTCTCTAACGTGGGGTGGAAACTACTAGAAGTGGACATCACCAACATAGGCAACAGGTGCACCACAGTGGAGGTTAAACAGTCAATTGTTAGATCTGACCATGAACTATTCACTGTTTCAACACCCAAGCACCTCCCCAACCTATGGATACCACAATGTATACCTTTCCTACAGTGAAATGTACACTACTAGTGACAGATGTGGGGGGGTTTCACAGCCCCCATGCTATGGAGAAACACTGCTCAAGATACAGACAACGTTACAAATGCAGTCTATAAGCACCTACATGGATGTATGGATTGTGCCATCAATGGTAAACCAAGACTCACTCCTCCTAGACAAGGACGCCGGTCTGGTGGACCTCTGCAATGAACAGGCTATACTACAGAACTAGGACAGTGTTCCAGACACACAGCAAATTTCATGAAGGGCAGATATCCGTGACCACTATTAGTATGATATGTAGGTCCCTCATGACATCATCCAAGGCTAACATCAGCAGGAGAATACGCAAGGATTCAAAGGTTAACCACAAAGCCTTCTTTGGCTATGTCAATGATCTACATGGTGACACACAGATTTGCACTGTGCCGGTGAAATATAGCACAAAATATGCTGACCCTACTGATATCGCCAACATCCTTGCAGATACATTCGGTGCATATTTCACCCCCTAAAGAGCCCACAACATTACCCGAAAGGTACAGTATCCCACACATCAGAGACACACAGGTGGAAATGGCCCTCTCTAACAGCAGAACACAGCATCAATGGAGGCAGATGTTGACCCAGACTGCATCTTGCAAACTGTACAAGACAACCTGCCCCCCACCTAATTAAGCATTCCTACCTCAGCCTCTCCACAGGCTACATGCCCATACAATGGCACATGGCAGCTGTTACTGCACTCCATCAAGGTGGAATCACAACTGACCATGGTAACTATCACCCCATAAGCCTGACTAGCCTGGTCTGCAATGGTATGGTTCACATCCTCATGGCACTTATTAGCAAAGACATTGGTAACCTCCGAACACGTGACCCAACCCAGGTCAGCTTGGTTGAGTGCAGTTCATACCTACTGAACCTGTTTGACGTCTTACATTCAGTCACTAAGATGTTAGATAACGGGGGTGGTGGTTCACACATACTACTTGGACCTCGCCAAGGCTTTTAACACCATGCCCCACTCAGGAATTATTGATAAACACACCAGCCTGTACATTCACCCATACATCACAGGTTGGGTCGCCAATGGGCTTACACACAGAACCCACATGGTACGACTAGTGGTCTCCAGGTCCAACTCTTGAACAGTCATGACTGGTGTCCTACAGGACTCAGTCCTGGGAGCCCTACTGTTTGGCATATATGTCTCAGAGGTACAGGCATACACAGGTGGACTACGGCAGACCATGTTTGGCAATGACTGCAAACTGGGAGCCATGATTGATAGTCCAGCTGACACAGACATCCCTCAAGGGGCCTCACGGATAACATCACAGGGTGCCAACAACACAGCCAGTCAAGTGCCACTAACTGCATGGTCATTCTATTTAGGAATTGGCACCCACATATTAACACATAAGTGGCAGACACTTTAGTACGGATGAGTTAATGGGGTATCTGGGGAATAAGGTAGATAGTGATCTCCCCTTTGACAATCATATCTCCACAGTAGTTAGGACATCCTTCTATGTAGGCCATCTGATTACTAAAGGATTTCCATCTAGGCATACTGGGGTTATAGTGCCCCTTTACTCATCACTCATCAGTCCCATCATAGGGTATAATAACCCATGTGGGATGTACCTCAGAAGACATGTCCAACAGCTGGGGGGTCCACGAATGTACCTTGCCAAAGGGAATACTGGTCTCCAACATATGGCCTATGCAGCCAGACTGAATCAACCCCTGATTTACTCAGTGGCATCTCGTTTACCCAGAGATGATCTCTGCTGGCCAACACAGCCATGCCGAACTCAGGTTTGATGGATGTGTTCCACCTATGGGAATCCATGTCACAGTGAGCCACACACTGTAGTGAGCTGAACCTTGCCACAACAATAACTGGAAGATGCTGGAGGGACAGCTTCCTGTCACAGACACTCCCCATACTTTGGAACAACATCCCTAACTACATTATACAGAGGCCCTCACTAACACTCTACAAGAGGAAACCTTGAGGAGTGGATGGGAAACAGTGCATGCACCCCAGGGATCCCACCATTGGCTCTGCTCTACAGAGGGACAGTTAATGAATCAATGGGTTGGCAAAAGCTGACACATTTTGGCTGGGCTTATGAATGGTCTCTGGCAGTTGGCCAAGTACCTACCTATGAATCTATACATACAGTATCTGCATATGCTGATAGCTTAATTTACTGTTTAGGTGTTGACTTACCTTGTGCCAATGGCAGTTGTGTGTGCAATAGTTGAGGGCTGCCTATGTTGGATGCATACAGTAGACTGCCTATACATGACAATTTACAGGTAGTCTTGTGTGTGTGTGGCATCCATTTTTACTCTGTGTGCAGGTGGAGAAAGGTGTCAGTCCCTAGGTGTCTACACTGTCAGTGTGTGTGCTATACGTTCCCTCTTTGCCAAGGCATGGGCATACTGGGCATGCCTCCATCTGCCTACTGGGGCTGGCTCAGGGTGTTCGTGGTCTGAGTACCTCTGTGCCTGTGGGGCCTTTGGCAATGGTGGTGGGCTGTGAGGGCCTTCACCATTCTGTCCCTGTTGCAGCTGTTTATGCAGGACCATATTGTGTAGCATGGCACACACTATGAATATGCGGGGACATGTGCATGGAGAGTACTGCAAGGCTCCACCAGATATGTCCAAGCAACGGAACCATGATTTCAGCATCCCAAACACATGCTCTATGATGATTCTGGTTTGTGTGTGTGCCTCATTATGGCGTTCCTGCATGGGTGTGTGTGCATTTCTGATGGGCGTCATCATCCATGGTTCCAGTGCATAGCCAGCATCCCCAACCAGGTGGCCATTTGGGATGTCCCCCCTGGCAAATAACTGATGCAGCTGTGAAGCATGCCAGATGTGGGAGTCGTGATAGCTTCCAGGGCTGCCAGCACACACATCCATGATAATGCCCTGGGCATTGCACACGACCTGGCAGTTAATGGAGGGGTATCCCTTTTGGTTTATGTAGCGCCTACCCTGCTCACCGGGTGGTGACTTGATGTGTATGTGCATGCAGTCTATTGCATCCAGTACCTCTGGGTATTCTGCCACCCGGTGGAAGAGACGCATATTGCCGACCAACTCCTCCTGCATTCGGGGGAAGTATACGTGCTCATTGGCATGTGGTAACATGGCATCCAGGAACTGGTATAGTACCCTGGATGCTGATGCTTGTGAGATCCCCATGATATCCCCAGTTGGTCTTTGAAAGGTACCTGTAGCTAGTATTTTCAGGCTTACACATACCTTTGTATCCACTGGGATGGATTCCTCTCTGTTTGTTCTGGCTCTGAGGCGTGACCGGCACAGCTCCACAAGTTGCTGAAGGATGTCCCTGTCCACTCCTGTAATGCTCTACTATCTCCAGATAATGTAGCCCCTGGTAGGTTACCCTGGATCTGATCACTGTCCTCCTCATCTGGTGCCTGAGGTGGTCATGTGCATCATCCTCCACACCACCTTCAGTCTCCAACACATGCTGGTGGATCAAAGCTATGGCAGCCCCTAACATGTACACAATAAAAGTTCCCCATCTGTATACACCACTGGTACAGAGTGTATGGGAATACACACATGTGTGTGAGGTGCTTTCACACTCTATAGTATTGTGTTATGGATGCTACTGATGTAAGTGGATGTGTATGAACTATTCCAGCTGCAGAGTGTCTTAATTATGGGTTTTGTAATGAGTACTGCAAGTGTGGGGCCTTTACTGTGGAGATCTACTTGCCTGCCTTGATTAATCTGCTTCCCTTTAATTCACTTTTAGTCCTGGATCCCCTCCCATTATCAGGCATGCATCCACCTGCCATCTTTCTTGTTTTGTACTTTCCCTACCTTGCCACAACAATAACTGGAAGATGCTGGAGGGACAGCTTCCTGTCACAGACACTCCCCATACTTTGGAACAACATCCCAGTCATGGCAAAATGCACCTTGTAGCTGATATACTGTGTATCGGCTTTGTTCTGCTTTGACACTTTGCTGTTTTCTTTGCAGTACAGCCCCTCCCCTTCCCTGTTCTGCAGGCAGCTGCTTGCAGCCTTGTTAGCTGTTGTCAATGGCCCACTGTAGGCTCCTAGGTGTTAATTAGTCTTTGTACTCCAATTTCACTGCTGCAGCATTTCCTTATTTCTTTCCTATATCCTTCCTGTTTCAGATGCAGTGCGTGCCGCCCATACCCGTTTACCGAGCGTTTTCATCTCCGTTCACATGCATAATCAGTTACCTTGTGTACTCTCAGCTAAGCATAGCTATGGCAATTTGACACACCCCTATCCTGCAGCTTTGCCTAGATAGGGACAGACCAGTTTCGCAGTGCTCCAATGTGCTTACAGCAATGGTGACACACCCCTCTCTTGATGTCATATTTATCTCAAGGGCACACCTCAGTGTTATAATGCTACTCTGTGAGGTGCATCTTTACACCAGCGGGGAATCTGCAATTCATTATTACTTCTCTCATTTGCATGGCATTGCCTACTAATTCCTAGCTACTGTGCATAACACTGTCACTGCCCCTTAGCAACCCTTGCGCCATGAGTATGGTGTAGCATGCCTGCCATTGACTTTTATGGGGAAATCGTGATATGTGTTTCATTGTGGTTTTATTCTATATTTTTATATATTCCTTGTGACCCCTTTACACACCGCTGCCCTGCGCTTCCACGTCGTGATAGTGCGACTATATATATTAAATGTTAATTTCATATTTTGTACATTTTTTATGCCAATGGCTATATACTTAGCCATTGGCATATATTAACAATATAATACATGTGTTTGGTCAGGTGTCATGGCTCCGATTTTATGTTTGCAAAAATGTAAACCATTTTCTACGGTTTACATTTCTGCATGCTTACACTACGTCTGCACCACTTCCTGAATCACTACATACCTTCATTTGCATGCTACACTGCTGCACATGAGAAAATTAGCATACAAGGCTTGGGAGTTGTGCAGGCATAGCGTATGCAGGTAGTGCACGTGGAAACAGCTCTTACCTGAATCACTCGACGGCCATCTTTGGTGTCAGAACGCCGATGCTATGCCTGCACCTGGCGCAAGTTTTATGAATCCCGGGGTGTGTGTGTGTGTGTGTGTGTGTGTGTGTGTGTGTGTGTGTGTGTGTGTGTATCTTAATTATCTGTGTCATATGTCTAAGCAGAGTGTTTCTTTTAGCCAGTGGGAAAGAAATTATGTAGTCTCTTCTCCACTTACAGGCACAATGGATATCAAAGCACTTAATTTAACATCAATAACTTATTAACTCCTGATAATATCTGTATTGTCAAACCTATGTTGGTGTAAAAAAGTTATCACATTATTTCTATATGCCAGTGTTTTCTGTCAGCGAACCAGTTTGCAATTTTACTTGAGTTTCCTACTGACAAGATGACTGCGCAGGAAGAAAATAATTTCTAATAGGATGGGAAAACAGGAAGGCAAGGAACTCTAATTACTGACATGGTGGATGTGGGGAATAACTGTGGGCTCTTTTTACCACTAGAGCTCATTTGAGGTTTGAGGTTTCTGATGGCTGCCCAAGCAGAAGCGGGTATAGCAGTTACTGTTACACTAGAATGTGGTTTGATAAAAGCAGCCATGTTCTATGATATAACTGCAGATAAGATTGAATTTCACATCAATTCATAAAAAATAATTTGAAGAGTTATTTAAGCTCGTCAGCCTCCCCCCGCCCCAACCACACACACCTTCCAATTTCATGCCCTACATCATATTACTTAAAAAAATAACTCTGAGGTCACATCACTTTGAGGAAAGGGCAATTTACCAGTTTGTTTCAGTTAATTATTTTAAGCATTTTTAGCATTCACGGAAAGGCTGTATTTCCCACTAATTATTGTTAAAGTTGATTGGGGGTGTAGGCATACACTACTGTTTTATGACAGGGGCCATGGCAACAGGTGCTAATCACTGAATAGAAAGGGTGCAAGCTTCAGAAAGGCTATTATCTGATGCTGTTATGTGCATGTTGGGAGTTGGATTGCGCACAGTACTGTCAGTTTAGCGGGAAACTTTACCACTGGCTAAGGGTCTGTATGAAAATTGTTTAAGTAAACCATATCAGATCCTCCACCTCACATTCAGTAATGACATTTATGATTCCTGCACTGCAAATGTTGAATGTCTGTTAGCCATGTCCCCTCGCGCATCTAGCATGTAAAGGTTTTATTCTACAGCTAACCATGTAGCTTTGCATTTTCTCGTTTCTTGTTTAAGTATATACATATATAGTACCTTATTTAAGTACTGGCCTCCCAATTATTATAACAATTCCTGTTTTAGTTCATTAAAATTTTGATCTAGAACTTTTTGCCTTTTTAGCTTTTCTCTGGCTTTCAGAACAAGTTTTCAACAACTGTACTGGGGGTCAGTCACTCTCTCAATTAGCTTTTCAAATCAGTTTCTACTCACTGCCTTTGACTTTTAATAAATGTAAAATCCTTTCATTTATGCATAGTAGGCTGCAATTTTCTCATTGTATAAACCATCACATGCATATTGCAAACTTTTAAAAATCCTGTGGTAAAATAGGAGACAGCACTGTGGGAAATAGATTAAGTAAGCAAAATCACAACCAGTACTTGACAGGCTAGACAGGTTACCTTATTTCCAATCTTGCTGTGGTTTTCAAAAGTACATAACATAATGTTTTAAATAGGAAGCATCAGTTATTTAATGCCTATTAAAAGTTGCATTGCACCTTTGATGGACTTTAAATTACTGTGCAGTTTCACAGTTACCTACTTTTAAGCAAGAATGCCACTGTAGCTGTCAAGGCATGCATCATGTGTGAACCTATTTTATTATCTTGAACTCCTAGTGAAAAAAAACATTAGCAAAGATAATTTTACTCCTTACTTTTGGTATTACATGATCAGCATTTTCCCAACATGCAGCACATTATATAAAATCACTCTCTCTCTCTCTTTCTATATATATATATATATATATATATATATATATATATATATATATATATATGTGTGTGTGTGTGTGTGTGTGTGTGTGTGTGTGTGTGTGTACAGGTCCCATTCAGAATTTCAGTGCTTAAAACTTCAAATCTCATATGATCAAAGATCATATGTTCGAAGTTTTAAAACTTTGAAATCCTGAACGGAGATCGGCATACAGCGTGGACCGGGAGATTTCCCTTGTCCTGTAGTGCGATCTCAGAGTTGGTATATTTAAGTTGCGGGGGCTGTGAGGGGTGCAGGGGGGGGCTTGCATACACATGTTTGTCATGCATTGGGTGGTGTTTTGGGGGGGGTTCACAATTTCAAGATTCCAAGATCTCGAGAGTCTGAACTCGCAATTTTGAAACTCGAGATTTTAGTATTTCGAAATTGTGAATGTAACCCATATATACATATATATATATATATATGGGTGCATACCTTCCGTCAAAGGGAGGGTAGGAAAGGTGAGAGAGAGAATGTGTGTGTGTGTGTGTGTGTGTGTGTGTGTGTGTGCGCGTGTGTGTGTGCGCGTGTGTGTGCGTGTGTGTGCGTGTGTGTGCGTGCGTGCGTGTGTGCGTGCGTGCGTGTGTGCGTGCGTGCGTGCGCGCGTGTGTGTGTGTGTGTGTGTAGGTTCATAGGTATGTACTAGGCTAATGGCCCTGGAGCCTTTACAAGCCTAGCCCATAGGATTACCCCGGCATCGTGCCACCTGACCTTAGTTCTCAGTGTCTCTGTCGAGTAAAGCCACTGGAGTGATGTCTGGGGTGAATTTTCTATTTCACATCCACTCATCAAGATTTTTCTTGAAGAGGGCTAGTGAGGTGCTCTGCTTCATGTGTATGGGAAGTCTATTCCATAGCATGGGCAGTCTCTGGGTTATGAACTTGTTCCTCCAGCATGTTCTGTTGATTATGGCAATGTGGTTGAGGTCTCTGGATCGTGTGGTGCGGAGGGATTGGAATTTCTTTAGATGTAGCATTTCTAACAGAGCTGGGTCACACATGGCTTTGTAAGTCAAGCAAAGATTGTCTCTAAGTAGGTGATATGAGACAGAGAATAGTTGGAGTTTTTTTAGTCTGTCCATATAGGACAAATGTTTAAGGCCTAGGATCCTCTTTGTGATATATAATGTACATTGTCCCTGCTGCAACTTCAGTCATCCAGGTTGTTAACTGAACCTAGATCACATGAACTGTGGTCAGAACATTATCTACTTGACCAGTTTTAGCCTTCCCCTTTAACTATCGGGCCTGTCGTAGCCTTCTCTGCACTCAACCTCACACATGTTCAGGGCTGGTGAGGATGCTGGTGCAGCATCATACTGCTATGTAGTCTGTATTTACAACTACTTTATGTTACGCTAGTTTAATTAGGAGATAAATTTATTATTTTTATGTTTGGCAAATACTAATTTGCTTGTGGTTAGCCATTATGTTTTCCCACTAGATATATGGCTAGAGACTGTGTGGCTTTATGACTATTTGAATGGAATGTGTTCTGTACAGAATGTTTAGAAAGTGAATGTTCTTTTTTAGTTCAGTGCTACACTTTGCAGAATGCTTACAGTGAGATCTTCCATTTTTTTCCATAATCTTTATTAATTTTTATTAATTAATACAATATACATAAAGAAAACCAAAAACATCAAGTTAACTAGAAACTGATACTGAGACATCAAAACATTAATTGGAGAAACGATAAGTTTGCAATCACCAAACTGAGCAACAATCAACTGTATACAGCACTATTTACACAAGTGCTAGTTACCTGAGAAAAGGGAGTACATAAATAAAATCATCCTACGACTCAAGATCTTCCATTTTTTTAACCTGATGCTAATTTTGTTGAGTAAATTTTTCATAATTACAGACTCTAAAAACTTTAAATAACTGAATTGATACTGAAGGTTATTTTTCTAGGTCGATAGTTTGACTAGCCTTCATGTTTGTTATCATATAATTAGATACTATTTCACTGAGAAGATTTTTCTTTGGATGTATAAAATTTGATAATATGCAGCTACATGAGTTAACCCTTGTATCTAGCTTTGTTTAATATTTAATTTTTACAAATAAATATGAAATGTGCCCTACTGCATAATGTAAAGAGAAGGCAAGTGGTTATTTTGCAAATTAATGGCAAGTCAACCAGCTATAAGGAGTATTTTTGTTTTTCCTTGTGGCTCTTGTATTTTGGCCCTGGCAAAGAAAATAAGTGGAATTTTTATTAAGAAAAAGTACAGTTTCTAGCGTTGATCAGGGCGAGTATTGACTTAACTAATGCTAACCTAGGACATTACATCTTTGATTAAGCATATAAACTTTGTTGCTGTGGTAGTAAATAACAAATTCATATGATCTTAGGGAGTGCAATCTTGACTGAGTTATGAAGTTACAAATGCAAACAAAGCGGGAGGTAGGAATTTGCCATGTTTTGCCATTAGTATTCATATATTCTCAGTTTTAAATTCAGGACAGTTTTTTTAATAATTTGCCTTTACTTTAAAGACACTCAAAGATAAAGACTAGATATATTTTCTCCATCTTCTTTTTTGTTTCTTTTGTAAGAAATACTTTTTTTATTTTATTTTACTGTGTATTTATTTATGTGTATGTCTTTGTTTACCAGAAAAGTCCGTCTAGGTAATATCCATTTTCAGAGGAGGCCTGGGGAGAAAAGCTCCATTTGCTTACATTGCATTATACTACACACACACACACACACACACACACACACACACACACATATATATATATATATATATATATATATATATATATATATATATATATATATATAGTGTGTTACATATACAGTGCATTATAATATTACATATATGTTGTGTAGATATATACCTCAAACCATTCTTTTTCCCAGTTGATAAACACTGCATGATGTTTTGTCATTCAAGTCAAAGGAGGATGCCCCTTTTATTTTCTTTCTCACTTGAAGTAAGTGGCAGAAGGCAACGAATGAGAGCGAGAGTTTCTTTTCTAAAATAAGCATTCATTGATGAATTATTTAGTTAGAGTTTCTTAAGCTGTTACACAAAATTGATAATATTCACTGGAAAACTGTTATTGTCAACATATATCTGTATGCATGTGTGTGAGAGTGTGTGTTATGTGTGTTGGGGGGGGGGTCAAGGCTTTGCAAGATTAGGATTGACAACTTTTCATGTCAAAAATTCTGGACATGTATGTAAAAGCAAAATGTGTGTAATTTTAATGGTACTCAACATACAAAATGTTGCTTAATAATGTTTACATTTAACAGAGACAATCATGTGATTATTATAATAAAGTAATTTTTACAATATCTATGCTACTGTATTTTACAGCATGGTTTAAGATTATGCATTTGTGAAATGGATTTCTGTATAAGGGTCTAAATAGTTTTTGCTTTCTTTCAAGTCTGTCACTGCAGGAATTTTTAATGGGGGCTACTTTCTGAAAGTCAATATGCAATTCCAAAAACCTCGGCTATGACCTTTAAGTTATGCTTATCCAGTATGCAAGAAGATGGGCAACTATCTCGCCAGCCAGTTTATTCTTAACTTTTTTTAAAATATTTAAGTATGTGTACAGTGTGAGGCACACTGATGCCCCACTCACTAGGCTGAATAATAGGCTGAATAAAGAAAAAGTAAAAGTCAGCTGCCTGTCAGGTGCCAGGATCCACCACATAACGCACGCACTCAAGTCCCTCAACAACAGGTACAAATATGACTCTGTCATTGTACATGTGTGTGTGAATGACCTGAGACATACCTCCCTGGACTACATGAAAGGAGACATGGAGGAGCTCTCGGATTATGTAGCTCAGGTGGTTATGACCCTAGCCCTGAGCAGCATCCTACCATCAGCCAGAATGTTACCACAGTACAAGCAAAAAATGATTGATTTCAACAACTGGCTAAGTTTCTGGTGTCATTCTAAGGAAATCCAGTATCTGTCTGCCTGAGACAACATGACTGACAGACCTCAATGCTTTGGCAGAGATGGCCTGCATCTGTCACCCCTATGCTTCCGGATACTGGCCAAGGCTCTTGCCACCCCTATAGTGCCTTTTTTCTAGGCAGTGTTCCAAAGATCAAATTACCACCGTAACAGCTACAAACAAATGCAATCTGAGAGTCATGTCATGCTGCTCAACACTAGAAATCTAAATCCCAAAATGAACTCACTCGAAGCACTCCTTAAAATGGAGAACATTGACATTTGTGGTGTAACAGAGACATGGTTCAAGGCAGCAGGCTATAACTCATTCCACACTTTTTGGCCCCAGAACTTGGACCAAAGCTCCAGAGGCAGTGGTGTTTCCATATTCATAAAGGATGTGTACACCTACGGACTGGTAGCCCAACAAAATGTATCAGATACTTCAGGTGCAGCTAACATTGGGTAAGACAGCAATTCAGGTCGTAGCCTGTTATAGGTCCCCAACCATTTCCCAAGACAAATATTAGGGTCCAGCCTAACACCCTCATACTGGGCGACTTCAACTATCCCTCCACTAACTGGGAAAACTACTCATGTACCAGTACACTTGCACAACATTTCCTGGAATTCATTAATTCCAATGCCCTGGAACAGCTTGTTCTTACCACCCAGTAGAAGTAGCAACATCCTTGACCTGGTCATTACTAACATGGGTGACCGTTGCACTACACCAATAGTCAACTACTCCCTGGTTAGATCTGACCACAAACTAATCACCTTGGAAATCCACCCCCCCCCCCCCCACAAAGGTAACCACCATGAAATACTTCTCTAAAGCTAACTTTGGGCTCCTGAAAACAGAGATGGCTAACTTCACAGCACCCATGCAAATGGAGAATAGTTGCAAGACTGCCGAATCATACATCAATGCACTGTACGAACATGTACACAGATGCATAAATCTCGCCATACCCAATAGAACCAAGATGTTCTCCTCCAAAAAAAGGAAGCCAATCTGGTGGTCCCCTGTCATAAACAAATTCTACAATAGAAGGAGGAAACTGATGCTGAATAAGGTGATGTCCCAAGACTGGAAAAAATCCCTTATCAGCCTCAACAAAAAGTTGAGATCCCTCATCAAAACTTCTAAAGCTAGCTATGAAAACAGAATTGCAGCAGATAGTAAAGGCAACCACAAGGCCTTCTGTAGTTATGTAAAGAATCTCCACGTTAACCCAGATTTGCTCAGAGCTACTGCAAAATTGCACCCCCTATACTGAGCCAACAGATATTGCCAATATACTGGCCGACAGATTCAGTGCCAACTTTACCCCTCTCTCCCCCACCAAAAGGACCAATCATAATACCAGTAGATTGCCAGGCACCCAGTATTACTGCTGCACAGGTTAAAACAGCACTGTTCAATGCCAAAAATACAGCTTCCATGGGACCTGAGAATATCCCTGACTGTGTTCTACATGAACTACAGAGTGAACTGGCATCTCACTTGTGTGCCCTGTTCAGTCACAGCCTCACCTCAGGCTTTGTCCCTACCAAATGGTGCACTGCTACAGTCATCCCTCTTCACAACCCCTGTGAACTATTGCCACATTAACCTGACAAGTCTGATATGCAAAGCTATTCAACGCATCATCGTGGACCTAATAAACAAGGATATAGGGAATCTCCAAACTCTGGATCCCACAGAGTTTGGTTTTGAGAAGGGTAGATCATGCCTGCTCAAATTGTTCGACTTCTTTGAGTCAGTCACCAGAGCTGTGGATAAAAGCAAGGTGGTTCATACAGCCTACCTTGACTGGCCAAGGCCTTTGATACCATTCCCCATTCAGGAATCATAGAAAAACTCACTAAGCTAGGCATCAACCCCTATATCACTAGGTTGGTTGCAAACTGGCTCACAGATAGAACCCCAGTGTGAAAGTAGCAGACTGCTAACCAGTCACTAGTGGAGTCCAACAGGGATCAGTCCTGGGTCCTCTACTGTCTGGTATAACTTCTCAGACGTCCAGGCCAAAACAAAGGGACTCTGGCTGACAAAGTTCACAGACAATTGCAAGTTGTGAGCCATTATTAACTCCCTAAGTGATGTTGACATCCTACTGAAAGGCCTCACTGAGACCAGCGACTGGTGCCAGAACCATGACCTTAAGCTCAATGTCAAAAAATGTGTTGTCATCCCCTTTGGGAAAAACTCAGTTCCCATGAATTACCACATCAATGGTAGTCCACTGAACACAGAAGGAGTTATAAGAGATCTGGGAACACAGGTTGACAGCAACCTCTCTTTTGACCACCACGTTGCCATTGTGGTCAGAACGTCCTTCTATGTGGCACATCTTATTACTGTGGGTTTTGCATCTAGGAAGAAAGAGGTCATTGTCTCCCTCTACTCTTCCCTCATTAGGCCAATCATCGAGTACAATGCGCCATTTGGTATGTACCTCACTAGACACCTGCAACAACTGGAGTGGCCACAAAAGTACCTCACAAAGAGGATCCTAGGCCTTAAACACTTGTCCTATATGGACAGACTCAAAAAACTCCAACTATTCCCTGTCTCATACCACCTACTTAGAGGCGATCTCTGTTTGACTTACAAAGCCATGTCTGACCCAGCTCTGTTAGAAATGCTACATCTAAAGAAATACCAATTCCTCTGCACCACATGCCCCAGAGACTGCAACCTCATTACAACAATCAACATAACGTGCTGGAGGGACAGGTTCATAACCTAGAGACTGCCCATGCTATGGAATACACTTCCCATACATGTCAAACAGAGCACCTCACTGGCCCTCTTCAAGGGAAATCTTGATGAGTGGATGGGAAATAGAAAATTCACCCCAGGGATCACTCCAGTGGCTCTACTCAACAGAGACACTGGGAGCTAAGGTCGGGTAGCACAATGCCAGGGTACTCCTATGGGCTAGGCTTGTAAAGACTCCAGGGCCATTAGTGTAGTACACTCCTATGAACCTATGAACCTATAATACAATAAATTCTGAATAATATAAACCATGTCAGTGTTTTGCTGTTGGGAGAGTAAATGAAAAGTGCCAACATGAAGGCGATTATTACAACAGTTAAGGATTCACATCATTGTTTTATGTACATCTTACCATTATAAAAAGTAAGGACTACTGCTAAGATAATGGTCACAACTCTTGTGTTATTACATTACTAGTGCAACATGTGCACAAGGAGCTTCTTGTTAGAAGTCCTGTACACCCACACACCTCTATGCATATTACAACTGCAGTCCAAACAGCTAATAGAGAACTATATTTGCTGATACAGCAAATGCCAAGCAGCACAGATGTCTGATCCCATTTGCAGATGTTCCAAAGTAATCACAGAATTGCCCATACCTTCTCTACCTTGGCTAAGTAAAGCCATACCTTCCTCCAAGTGTGTAAATTTCTTTTGCTCACTAAAATTGTGAGACATTTCTTTGCTAGCATATCTAGAAATGAGCGGTAACCGATACTTGCTGAACTCATCGTCAGGACATGGGCTAATACTTCCACAACCACTCACACCTGTCATACTGGAGGCAGCCGTACTGCAAGCCATAACTACAGCCTCCACAAAAGTTCAAACTAATCCGGAGGCCAAAAAACAAAAAAAAAACAAAAAATGACTTCACATATCAAAGCTATAGCTTGTGGGCACCTGACACAAGTTTCTTAAAGTGGCTGTCACATTAGGGAAACTGATTCTTTGCCATCCAAGTGTGACACATTAAAAGTTTTCTCTTTCCTTAGAGTTTACAGAAACACACATATATATATATATATATATATATATATATATATATATATATATATATATATATCCACGCAGTTAATGTATGTGAACGTTCCTGCTAGGTAGACAATACATGCAGAGATGTAGGCAACTATTGCAGTCTACCCCACTATTCCCTGCTTCTTGAAAAAATCAGCAGTTACACAACAGACAAGGTGGGCATAGTTGCTACTGGGTATATTGAAGTGCTGTCTGTTATTCCTTTTACAGGAACTCATGATTTGGGCAGTTGTGTCCTGAACAAAAATTGAATGTCCTGCTGTTTTAGTGAAAAGGAAAAACTCTAAATATTGCAGCAACTATAATAATGCATTTCATCAGATGACTGACATAAAGCAGGAAATGTGGCTACAGTTCAGTAGCAGTGAGTCTTTATTATGGTAATAAATTAGTAGTGGGTCTTTTACATTGGTTGAGATCATGGCTTGACAAAATGTCAAGTTTTTGCAGAAAATGTGCTTCTGTGTTGGTGCTCCATGCGAGGTGCAAGTATGCTAATAGTTGAACTTATTTTTTCTGGAAAATATGCTTTCCAGAAAAGGCAGTCTAAGTTTTCTGGACAGTGTTTCTTAATTCCAGACAGTCCAGAAGAATTCTGGATAGTTGGCAGGTTATATCAGCTTGCCAAGAGTAGACACCAAGTCTGACCTTGAATAATGTAAACAGTGCAAATGTAACCCATAAGCAATGAAACTCATATACAGTGATATCATTATGCTGATCTGCAAATACCACATTACTTCAGACAACTCAGTAAAATATGTCTTATTATCTTTTTTTAAGAGATCCTAGAACCTACTGCTGCCTACTTCTGGAAAAGGCAAATCAGCTTCCAGTCATGGAATAAGCAATCCAACTCCTCACTACTTTTCTGTTAAAATTAATTCACCAACACTTTTGACTCCAGTATGCTCAAAGCTTATAGGGACAAACCCATCCTATGACTTTAGATCAAATACAGAAGAAGCCGATACTTTCATAATTGCAGAACTGTAACTGGGGTGGGGTAAAGGGGGAAGCTACCCCAGGCAAAAGCTGTTAGGGTGTATAATTATCAGATCCCATTGGTATGGAAATGCAGAACTAGTATTGTCATATTGTTGTATGAAGCTGAAAGGGTATTACAGCTTCATAAATTAATGCCTATTCTGCATTTACAATCATAGCTGAAGCACTGTAACAAAATATAATACTTGTTGAAAGCAGAAGTTGCAATTTCTGAGCAGAGCAGCTTGTATTTTGGTCTTCTATTTTGAAAAGACCTATTTTTTGTTCTTTTTTAACTTTGAGTTGGAAGGAATGGTGCCAGTTTGGGGAACTGCATAGGATGCCATATGACCCAGCCATGGTTCTGCATTATACTGTCTTTTTGAAATAACTTTTTATGATGTAAGAAAGAATTTAAGAAATTGTGTAGGCTGGTGGAAAAGTCTGCCTGTGGAAGTACAACAACAAACACTCAAGGCTTACATATAAACTCAAAGACTACTTACAGTGAATAAATACCACTGCTTTAGACACTGGGGCAAAGCAGTAACAATAATAGAGACTTTCTTTGTCAGCTTGTTCTTTTGTTACAAGATAACAACTAAACATTAACATAATTACAAGCAACTTAAAAACATATATAACTTTTAATGTCATGACTGTAAATGCTACTGTAAGCATTTTTGCAACATATGTTATTCATTAATTGTCATGGCTATTATCTATTTCAATGTATTTTTTTTGGTTAGTTTTCTCCATATTTTTTTATTCTTCCCATGGCTGCATCTAAGAACAACTCTCTGTGACCTCAGTCTAAGAATTTGGTTTCATCAGAAAGAGCTGGATGACTTTTATTGCTGGTTCCTGCAGCACATAGAGAGGGCTTGGAAAGATTTTGACAGTTTGTATTAGGGTACAGATGAATACCTTGATTTCCACCTTCCAGTATTTTTGGGCCTTGTGATGACTGTAATCTTCATGGTTCTATTTGTGCATCTGAGGCTGCAGGAGTTTCTCTGGACTGTGAGGTGTTACTGGGCGTAAAGTGAACACAAATTCAAGGATCTTCCTTTGGATCAAACTCTTGGAATAGCAGCCCCCTCTGTGATGGAGGATTCTCACGAATCTCACTGTAGGAATTCCCTTCTTGTTGGAAAACCCATAATAGCTGTTGACAATATTACCAGCAGGGCAGGAATCCCTCATCCCAGGTTAGGAAAATTCCCCATCCCCATATGCAGATGATTGACATGAACTAGTTGGAGCTATAAGCTAGCACCAAGATTAGGTTAGGAAAATACCCTCTCCCCAGATGCAGACCATTCATATGAACTAGTTGTAGCTGTAAACTAATATCAGTGTGTATTTAGAAAAAACCTTGACTACAACCCTTGCAACCTGAGTTCAATTAGGGTTCAGTTGTCTGTGGTGGTGGTAAGAGAGGATGGGCAGGTCCATCAAGTGGGCAAGGGTTGTGTGTTCAGTGTACCCAAAGCTGTTAGGTTTCCTTGTCAAACATCAGGAAAACAACCAAAAAATGATGCCTTAGGGTGTATAGGAAGGCTTGCTGCTGTCAGCTTCTTCAGGAAGTCTGGAGCTACTTGGTGCAAATCACCCACTGCCTGTCCCACCCATTGTGTGTGTTACCATAGAAATGCAGGGAAGAGGATAGTAATGAGGGAAAAACTCCCATAACAGCAATATGATGTGGCCAGGATGCTTTAATCTCCTCTCCAGCCCCTTAATCAGATATTCCAAGGGAAGACAGAAGAGGTAGGAAGATCCAGTGATCAAGGAAAGGCAGTGAGGTCTACTTATGGTAAGAAAAAGTGAGTAAAAAAAAAATAGCTCAGGGTATGGCCACTACCTCCAACTTAACCATGATGAAAAAACGTTTTGACCAGAGTACCCATTTCTCTAATCAGACAGTCAGGCTATGGCATGTAAATAAGGTGGTATGTACAGATTCCACCAGTGCAGAGTGTGTCAGCATCCTTCTAATCATAACCATTCATGTCTTTGAGTAAGATAACATGGCGGCAAACTCTGTTAGCAACTGTATTAGCCTTCACCTGGAATTGAGGATGACAGAATCAAGTCTGGTTATGTTCTTCTAGAATTGTAACACCTGGAATTTCAGCTTTTCACCATATGGCAAAAGTAGCCCACACAATTTTTTCTCTTTAGTTCAGGACTGGATGGTTAAGGGTGAGTATATTATTGCAATGGCAAGAAAGATTCATGTATGATTCTCTTAATGTGGTGCCTCATCAGAAAAATTTAGAAAGGAAAGACCAGAATTGTCCTTGTTGCCCAGTGATGGCTGAGACAGGTATGACTCTTGGATCCCTTATGGAACAAGATGCCATCTCACTACAAACTGGGAAAGTCATCTTCTGCTGGTATGACAAACTCCTCAAACTCAGGACCTCATTGTGCATTTAGGTCTTCTGTTCCTGCTATAATTTTCAGTAGGAGTTTCAGACACGAGTTAAGCTTCAATAAGCATTCCAATTATCAGGCATATTGTGTATATATTCTCCACCTGGGCAGAGATGTATCCTTTGCTGCCTCCCTTGGTTAGTTTGTAAGTTGTCCTGATCTGTCTCATGTATCCATTTTACTTAGGTCTCAGTTATTCCACAGTGAAAGTGTATAGCTCAGGCATCTCTGTACATTGTGATATGTGGTTCAAAAATGAGTCTGCATCCTCAACCTTTTTTTGAAGAAGTCTTATTCTCTTGGGAACTTGCACTTCATGGCTGACTTGCTAATTCTTTTCCATTCAAACTGGCCATTTTAGTGGCTCTGCTATTTGTGTCTTGAAAGATACTGTTCTTAGTGGCAATCACCTTTGCTCACAGTATATCTAAGCTGCAGGCCTTTATCTTTAGAGATCACATTCTGTCTTTCACAAGGTTCAGGTTTCCATTTGGACCAACCTATGTTTTCTCCTAAAAGTAGTTTCAGAGCTGTCCTTAAATGCTTTCAACCCGTTTTTTAAGGATAGATGCTATTTATATCTTGGTTGTGAACCACAAAGTTAGATTTTACTTGAAGTGGGTGCAAGAGCTCATTAAGCGGGAACAGTTGCTTCTGTCCTTTGCTCTGTGTACAGTACGACCTGCAGTGTCTAAGCAAAAGCATATAGCTAATTGTATTTTTTTCCTAACAAACAGTGAATCATACATATTGAAGGCATGGTAGAAAAGCTAAATAAACTTAAAATAAACCCATATGTCATCCATTGGATTGCCAACTGTCTCACAGATAGGATGCAGATAATCAAAATAGTGGAAGTTACCTCCACAAAGAGACCAGCCCCCAGTGGAATCCCCCAGGGTTCTGTGCTGGAACCTCTCCTGTTTGGTATCTACTTTTCTGATGTAAAAGCCAATATTAAAAGATTCTGACTGACTAAGTTTGCAGATGACTGAAATATAGGAGCAGCCATTGAAACCCCAAATGATGTAGCGATCCTCAGGAAAGTTTTTTTCAAATAAATAACTGATTCCAAAATTGTGAACTGAAATTAAATGACAAAAAAATACATCATTATATCCTTTGGGAAGCCATCGACCCCAGGGAACTACCAAACTGAAAATATGCCCCTAAGAGCTGATCAGTTGTTTGAGATTTGGGAACTTATATGAGTAGTGACCTAACTTTTGGCCAACATGTGTCTATTGTTGTAAGAAAGTCCTTCTATATCGCACAGCTTATAAACAAAGGGATTGTGCCAGGATCTAGAGATGTCATTGTCTCCCTTTACTCAACCCTCATTAGGCCAATCATTGAATATAATACCCCCTTTGCCATGTATTTGTCCAGACACATGCAACAATTGGAACACAAAATATCATACCAACAGGATACAGGGCCTAAACATTGTGTCCTACATGGATCAATTCAAAGCCTTGTCACTATACTCAGTATCTTATATGCTGCTAGGACATGACCTGTACCTGACATACAAGGCATCTTCCAACCTATTACTGATGGATTTACTGCACATCAGCAAGTCAGACTTGATTTAGTGATCTAAACCTATTCTGCAACATCAAAAGAACCATTTGGAGGGAGAGGGGGTCCTAATGGAGAGATGAAAGGTCAGCAAGCAAAGGAGAGTAGTAGTGCTGAAGTTGAATTCATCCTTAAGTCTTGGTGAGTACCTTCACAAGGTGGACCCTGTTTTTCACAAAATCTCACCAAGGTGACACTGATATATAGACTGTATTTATATAGCATATATCATGGACAGAAGTAAGTCAAAAATAAAAAAAAAAGCTGGGTGCACAAGATCCAGGATAAAAAAGTGCCCAATCCTGGTAGGCACACTGGTGCCAGGATTGGGAAAAAGGACAGTGCAGAATCCTCAAAATCTGGAAATATTCCTACAATGGGGCCAGGCCAGGCCCAATGGGGAGGATGGCCTCCCTGTTGTAGAAAAAAGTAGGAGTCCACAAAAATCAACAAAAACTGATAGGCCAAAGAAGAGCCATAAAGACGATAGAGTGGACTACTGAGGATAAGAAAGAAATTATGTACGGTTACTATTATGCAAAAAGCCCAAAATTACCAGACAGTGGATATACAAAGAGATTAAGAGATAAATTAGAGGAAAGAAAAATACTTTCACAGGAAAAACTGTCAGAAACTTCAAACAAAAATTTGCATTCATTAATACATCAGATGTTTGAAAAATGGTATATAGATCAAGAAACTTTGATCTGTTTGGAAAAAGAAGCATCTGAGGAAGTGCAAAAATGTAAACAACAAAAACCTAGACATTTTTGAAAAGTATAAAAAAGAAATATGGCTATGGGAAAGAAAGAGAGATTTGCTATGGTGCAATATTTATGCAAAAGAGAAAGCCAAGTTAATTAATATAGAGAAAACAGCCACAAAGATATTCAAAGAGAAATACAGGCAAATGCATCCAGATATGGAAACTTTCACAATAAAAAAAATTATATCACAAAGATGGAATGTGGGAAAGAAGATTAGTAAAGCAGAAGTTAAAGAAATACAAGTTGAAGTTATGGAATGTCTGCGGAGTGAAGGCTTTAATGTAGAATGTCCAACACGGACTACATCACAGCATGATGGAGTGAGTCCCCAAAGTAAGGAGAAGCAGGAAGAACAGGAGACATCTGAAGAAGAAACATGGACATGGGAAAGAAAAAAGAGATTTAATATGGTGTAATATTTATGCAAAGGAGAAAGCAAAACTAACCAATATAAAAAGAGCAGCATCAAATATATTTGAAGAGAAATACAGCAAAGGAATCCAGCTTTGAAAAACTTTACAATGCAAAAAATAAGAAGACAAAGAGGAAAAGTAGAAATGGAGATCAGTAATGCAGAAGTTAAAGAAATAGAAACTGGGGTTATGGAGCAATTACAAACTGAAGGATTCAGCATAGAAACTCTAATGCAGAAAGCACCACAACAGGATAGAGCGATGGATAGCAAAATTAAGGTGAAACCAGTTGAACAGAAAGCAATTAGTTAGGTACCAGTATAAACATTCACTTAAATCTAGACAGCAATGGAAGGAACAGGAGACTGCGGAAACTCTGATGCAGTCAATATTGAGGAGTGATAGGCCAGTGAGTTTCCAAATGACGGAGCAACGGATGGCACAAGATGAAATTGAAGAGAATGTGCAACAGGAAGATGATGTAGAACTTTCTATAGAATACATACATACATGCATACATACATACAAATGTTTCAAGTACAGTCATTAAAGCTTGCCAATATGCCAAAATACTTGTTCCCATAATAAATGTCCAGGCTGTTCTTAAAAATATCTAAACTAGTACTTGCTTTAATGTAATTTGGTAGTCTGTTCCAAGCATCAGCTACTCTGTCAGAGAACCAATTAGTACACTTCTCATTCCTATAGAATCTTCTACATAGACTGTCTGATGATTCTCTAGTACTTTTTGTTAACCCCAAAACATTCCTAGAGGTAGTTGTCACTAAATGATCTATATACCCGAATAAGATCTCCTCTTAAATATCTGTAAGAGACACTCTACAAGTTCAGATATTTTAGTCTTTCATAATAACTTAGATTTTCACATCCATGGATGCCCTT
Source organism: Protopterus annectens (assembly GCF_019279795.1). Taxonomy (NCBI): domain Eukaryota; kingdom Metazoa; phylum Chordata; order Ceratodontiformes; family Protopteridae; genus Protopterus; species Protopterus annectens. Next base: position 1,161,146,762 of record NC_056744.1, read on the forward strand.
AGTATATTTCCACTGTACTCTTTCCAGTTTATTCATGCTTGTTTTCCCATAGGGTTTCCATATTGTTATTCCATACTCAAGTTTGGGTCTAATATAACTAACAAACAATGACTTCATTATGTTTGATTTCCTAGACTTTATAAATCTTTTTATATAACCTATAGTTCTATAACTATCATTAGCCAATTGGTTAATATGATTAGAAAAACTCATAGCTGAATCTACCCATATACCCAGGTCCTTAAATGAGTCTACAGTTTCAATCACTGTGTGCTGTATTAAATATTCACCTTTCAGTTTATGTCTCCCAAATCTCATATGCTTAGTTTTTGCTGTATTTATCAACATATTATTCTCATGTGCCCAAATGGTTAATTTAGTCAAATTATTTTGCAGACATGCTTTATCTGTAACACTTGTAATCACTTTACCCAGTTTCAGGTCGTCAGCATATAGACTGTAGAACACCTCAGATGAAAAAGTAAAGTCTGAAAGATACAATCTAAACAAGTAAGGGCCTAGTACAGAGCCCTGTGGGACACCTTGACTGTAACCAAGGATGTCACCTGTCCAGTTGATGTGTGATACTTGCCATGTCCTATTTGTAAGCCATGCAACTATCCATCTTATCAACAGTACATCAATACCTAGTTGTACTAATTTTTTGATCAGTGTTTTGTGCATGACCCTGTCAAATGCTAAAGTTAAATCTATATAAATCACATCACAGCACAATATTTCATTCATAGCTATTATTATGTTGTTATAGAACATCATGTTACCAATGGTAATAGATCTATTTTCAACATATGCATGCTGATGTATGGTTTCAAGTTCCAACCTATCCAGTTCTGACAATAACTTATCCAGTATTACCTTTTCCATTATTTTTTCACAACATGAAAGTAGACTTAAGGGTTTATATGATTCTGCGTTTGTCCTACTCCCCTTTCCCTTAAAGACGGGTTTAATAAGTGCATGTCTCCAATCTTGAGGAATCTCCTCTTATTTATATGAGCTAGTGAATAATAGATGTAATGGCAGTGTAAGTTCTTGCTTAAGTGTTCTTAGGTCATTGTTACATATTCCGTCTCCTCCCTGCGCTTTGTTTGGATCCAGTTTTCACAGTTCTTTTTCAATATAATCTAATTTGATTCCAGTATATGGGGTTACCTGGATGTCACTAGGACAACTTACCACCCCTTTTGTGGAGCCAAACTGTTTGCATAAGATTTTGTAAATATATCTATAACCTGTTTTGTCTGAGAATAAATTTTAGAAATTGAACACAGTTCATCAGTTTGTATATCTTTACTCCTTTCACATCTTATATCTCTATAAAAAGGTTTCCTATTATGCTCAATATCTTTATATAAATTTTCTTCATTTTTTTTTTCTTGATCTTGTCTAACACTATGCTTAATTTGTTTGTCCAGCTTGTTTATTTCAGTTTTCAAAGTTGTAATTCGACGTCTCTTCCATTTCTTATATTTTTTGTCTCTCACCTTAATCAGGTATCTTGTTCTTATGGAAATATACCCTCCTGATGTTGCATGCCTAGATCCTGATGTTAAACATTTTTTTTGAATTTCTATACTCAAACAATTTTTCTTTCAAAACTTTCCACATTCCATCTGCAGTTTTCCACTGAACACCTCACTCCAGTTAGTTTTATATAGTAACTGTTTTGCTTCCCTATAATCTGTAATTAACATTCTGTGTATTGGCTTAAATTTCAGTTTGGCAGAATTATCTAGCAACAAATTAACCTTTATGACCCCATGATCACTGCACATTAATGGTGGCAAACTTGACTTGATGTTACAGTAATTTCTTTGGGAACACAAACAATATCTAGTATATTCCGTCCCCTGCTAGGTTTTTTACAATCTGAAGCATTTGTTGTTCCTGAATATACTCTGTGAATAATTTCTTTACTAACATTGTTGAATCAATATGATTCCAGTCTGTTTCTGGTAAATTTAACTCCCCAGCTAATATTATTCTTCCCTCCTGTGTTTCATGTAAGAAATGTATGAATTCCTGTAGGTCATCTGCACTTGACTTTGATGGTCTGCACACTCCAACAACTGTTACATGTTCCAGGGTTGTCTTTACTGTCCAGTTACACAGTCTATAGTATTGGTGTTATCATTGAACATGCAATAATCACAAGTCTCATAGCTATCTTTAATCCCTATCATAACACGTGATTTTTTGTTAGAATGTCTGTTACAGTAAAAACATTTATACCCTGACAGAACTGGTTTCCAGTCATTGTTCTTTAACCATGTTTCACAAACTATAACAACATCAATCTTGTAGGAACGTAGCAAATTTTCTAATTAAAAAACTTTATTATTAATGCTCCTAGCATTAACAACCATCAGAGATGCATCAAATGTTGCTATCTGTGAACTGTTACATTTTTGACCTGGCAAAAATCCTGGCTAGTGTTTGCCAAATATTGCAAAATATCTGCTGCAAAAATTCTCTTCCCTGATCTAGACAAATGCACACCATCCTGTCTGAACACGTGCCCAAAAGAAGGCTTGGATGCTCTACACATTTCCATTTTTTAAAACAGGACATTTTTTCCATGTAGGTGTTTATCCAAAAAATCTTTTCATTCACAGTGACCTGACTATCCTGTCTATAGGTGATTTGTGAAAAATACGTTCTAACACCAGTACAAGCTATACTATCTAGGAGAGCTGTTAGTTCCCAACTAACAATCAGAGAATCTTTGTTGGTGACATCATTTGTACCAACATGAATAAAAACAGATCCATACTTCCTTACATTAAGGCATTCCAAGGCTTCTTTCACATCTTCTGTTTTTGCTCCTGGCATGCATAACACTACTAGATGTTCATTATCTCTGCAAATATAAGGATCAGTTCCTCTAATAACTGAATCTCCAATTACAAGAATATCTTTGCTGACCATCTCTGAAGAATCTTCAGCTTCTAATACAGCCATTTCTGCTCTATCAATTGCTACACAGGAAGTGGAAAACAAAGAGGTGCCCTCAATCTGGAAGAAAATGAACTAAGGGAAGAGTTAATCGATTTAATGGACATAGGTAGATATATTAAAATCAATGAAAGAAATAGAATGCAGAAGGTCAATAAAACCCCAAAAGTCATAAGTCTGATAAAACAAATGAACACAGTAATTAGGACTATCCATAGAGATCCATGCGATATAACAGAAGTAAACAGGATATGTTACTGTGCAGCTAAATTAATAACTGATAAAGTTCTACCACAAGAGCACAGGGTAGTGAGGCAAAGGAAGGGGAGAAATTGAATACCATCATGGAAGTACTGAATAGAGAAAAATATATAGCAATTAATTTAAGAAGTGTCACTGTTAGAAGACTATAGAAGGGGGAATAGATCAACAAAAATACTAATAAAGATAGATGTGATAAAAGCAGTGCACAGTATTAGAACAGACCAGGATCTATCATGCACTATCGCAAATAATAAATTAAAAATTTCAGCACAGGCGGGAAAACCTAGAAGATACATAAATAAATATAAAGGCAAAGGACAAACTAGGCAATTTAGTGATGACCCAATAACGTTTTATAGAGAATTGGGAAACAAGGTAAAAGGAATTGAAAGAATGACAAAAAAAGAAGAAACAGATGCATTTTGGAGAAGTATCTATGAAGATCCTGTGGAACATAAAGATGCTAAATGGATAAAAGAAGAAAAAGAAAGAATAAGAAGTTTAAAAGTACAGGATATGAAATGGGATGAAGTGACAGAAAGAGAGATTGAAACAAAGTTAAGAAACGCCTCTAATTGGAAAACCCCAGGCCCAGATGCAGTGCCTAATTTTTGGTTAAAAGTATTAACATCTTTGCATGAAGACCTAGCCATAAGTAAGAACTATTTATATGCGCACCCCGAACATACACCAATCTGGCTAACAACAGGTAAAACAATGCTCCTACTTAAGACTGAACCTGCAAGCTACCCCAAAAATTATAGACCAATAACTTGCCTTCTGACGACATATAAATTATACATGGAAATTGATGCTGACAGAGTTTATAGTCATGTAGAAGAAAACTCAATTATGGCAGTAGAACAAAAGGGCAATAAAAGAAAGTCATATGGAACAAAGGATCATTTGTTGTTAAATAAAGTCATAGTGTAGAACAGTAAAAAGAGGAAGAATCTAAGTATGGCATGGATTGACTACAAAAAAGCATTTGAAAGTATTCCACATTCATGGATAAAACAGTGCATAAAAATGTATAAGATACATCCTACACTGATCGACTATGTTACAGTGACCATGAAACAATGGCAGGCCACTTTGCAATTAAACCATGATAAAGGACAAATTATTATCCCAGGGATAAAAATCCAAAGGGGGATATTCCAGGGTGACTCTCTGTCACTGTTGCTGTTCTGCCATGCCCTTAACCCATTAACTCATTAACCCCGAGTACCTTCTCATGGCGCCTCTGTGCTTAACACCGAGCATGCCATGAGAAGATACTAATTGGAAACTGTTACCCCCGAGTGCCTTCCACAAGCATGAGAAACTGTATTCCAGATTTGTAGCTGAGCTTAATGTAAACTACGCTGAAATTGTAACTGAATGTGTAAATTACCTTATATAGTTACGATTTAGCATGTTTTTTTCATTAAGCTCACATTAAAGTTATTGTAGAAAATCCAGTTTAAAAGTTCTTGATAGAGCAAGTGGTGGCAGCCAATCGGATTCTTGCAATCCAAGCCACCATTTGCATCACACCCCCTTCCCCTCCCAAGCCTAATGTACTGATCCCCTCCCTAAATCTAATGTACCAGTCAAAGAAAAGCAAACAAATCTTTTAACACAACAGTCTATGCCAGAAAGTAAGCTAATTCAGTAAGTTTGCACTCAACTTTGTTTCAAAGTATCATTGTCTGTTGTGCCAGAAATTATCGATGAGCAGGGTGGAAGGTTCTTGGCCTACAAAGTTTCCAGGGTAAATTGGCCATGGGTGTTTTCAAATAGGATGTTATGAACATAGAAAGCTCATAAAGTGTTGCTGCACCTAATATGGAAGTCTTTAATGTTATTTTACAAGGAATATTAGTGACAGCCATCTGTAAGGGTAAAGGCTTCCCTGATTGCTAAACAGTAACAATAGCATAAAACATTGAAAATATACTCAAGTACATTGTGGGGAGAGGGCAGAAAATTACTTTTGTACTTGATGTTTTAGAAACGTTAAAGCTGTAAAATGCATTTGTGAAGAGGGATACTTGCTGGAAGGTAAACAAGCATAACAACCAGTCTAGGCTTTCCTTTTGGCTTTGTCAACGTAAATGGTCAGCAGTGACATGCTAGCTGCGTGTGACTTATCAGCCTCCAAAGGCATCTTTGATAGCAAGATCAAATGCAGATGGCAGGTAGTCTATGGGCCTAATAGCCTCAAAAGAGATGTCAGACTCCAACTTGGAGAAAGAAGTGAGTAAGTCAATGTCTTCTTCCTGTTTTTTTGTTTTTTTTCCTTTTGATTCTTTTATTCGCTGTGGAGGGATGTCCAAGGAATGGTATTTGGACTACATACTAGCTTGTGAGAGAACCTGTTGTTTAGCTTGTTGTAGTCAGCTTACGCTGTGGAATTCTGCTCTTGTTTGAAGCATATGGCTAAAAAAGCCGGTTTTATTTTCTGTATCAAGCATCCCTTTTACTTTTGAAAATTCTGCCAAACAAGAGAAGATGATTTTCTAAGTCATTCAGGCCATTGTCTCATGTAAGTAAAGCTTCCAACAGTGAAAATTGATAGCGGCTTGAAATCATGGTTTTTGCTTGAGTGGAGGCAGTTCCTCAAACATGGTGAATGTAGTGAAGGGAACATGGATGATAAGAACATTGTGTACGACAGAAGTGCTGATTTTCTTGGTTGTGTACACAGGCATGCTGTTCTGATTTGCTGTTGGACTACACTACAGTCTTGCTGAGCACTTTTCTTTGGAAGTTTACCTAATTTGTGTTGGAGATGCTTTAATACGTCAAGTGTCTCTTCATATTTGCTGACCAGTTCCACTGAGGTTGCCTTACATTTTCTGCAAATGTGGAATTTATTCCTAGCGTAGAAAACACTTTGACATTGTCGGTCGCAATCTTTATTGTGGTGGAAATAGTCGGGAGCAGTTGGCATGCCTGCTTCTTACGCAGTTTTCTGTTTGTGGTTTGTAGATCCCAATGTTTATGCACATGAGCATGGAAGGTGAAGTAAAACATTTTTTTGGGACTGTCAGCAACTTTTATGCACGACTGATGAGACTACCTGTGGACATATTAGGCTTATTCCACCAGGGTAGTGAAATGACCCTTGTAGCTGTACTCATAGTCTGACTACTGGGTGGGCGTAGGGAACTGACTTAGGGTGTGTAGCTAAGGAGAAGAGGTATAACTTTTTGTTTAATGAGAATTGTATAGTGTATGACAGGGGTGGTAAGGATTACAAAAGTAATGGACTATCACTGGATGAGAAGTGGGTCATGTGTGCTGTAATTTTTACAGAACCATAGTTCTGTGTGATGTGGTGTGACTGTAAATTGTATTGGCACTAGCAGTAATATGGTGTTGGGCTTGTACATTTCTGCAGTTTTGACGTAATGAATCAGTTAACAATCAGTATCAAAGAACGCATTATAGTAAGGTAAGTTTGTAGCATGAATTTCGTATCAAGGACATTCCATTTAGAAGTCCCTGCGACATTGTGTCTCTCTGTGCTCTTTAGTGATCCTCCGGTCCCAAAATAAACACCCACTTCCACTTCAGTTCGGGCATAATCTTTGCTTTGGGTTTGTTGAAACCCATGTTTGTCCTTGTGGTATGGCAGAAATTTGAAATAAAATGGTATAGATTGTTTTATCTGAAATAATGCATATGCACAGGTTTGGTTGTGTTGTACTCAAGTACAGGATTCATGTAAAAGCTTGTGTGTCATTTTTGGCAGCTGATGGTCATTTGCACTTTATAATATATGCTGTGTGCAATAACGCAATATTAATAAACTGCTGAAATGGCAAAAGGGAGATCTCCATCCATTGCAGTAACATCAGACATATACATATACAGATCTTGTCAGTTTTGTCCTGTATTGCTGAAGCTGGGAACATATAACTCTCCAAACTGAGGGAATCCCTTCAAATGAGATGAAATAAGTAATTGGGAAGTGCAATCCAGATGTGAGGTTACACTGTTTTATTAGTCTTAATGTTCCTGAGCAGTGCATATATTATTTTTAAAGGACAGAATAGGTGAATCTTTTCATGTGTATATACATTTTTGATGTATTATTAGATTATTTGTTTATTATTTTCTGTTTATTTTAGAACTGAAATGCCCAACATGCATAGACTTCTGTTCATATGATTGTCCACATCTGTCTGAAAAAAACAAAAATGGTTGTATGATTAATGGAATAGAAGAAATTATGGATTTTTGTGTATAGTATTGAGCATGTTGTCACTGATATACTACTGGCATACTATTCAAGGGGCATTGTGGGTAATGCTGCATTTTGGTGCTTGTGCATACTCGACAGGATTATTTTTTGTAAATTCCACTCAGTTTATTTAGTTGGGATAGCAGCAAGTATGATTTTTTTAAATATTTTTATAGATAAGTTTGCTATGGAGCATGTAATTGTGCCACGTGATACCTCATTTTGAAGACAGTATTACTCCTTACAACATGGTAAAAGAACTGTATCTGTATGTGGTACAATTATACAGATATCATAGTTTGTTTAGGACTACAGTTATGAAAATGAGGGACACAGGTGGAACCCCTGAGACAAATTTGTGGCTTCCCATCCACTCATCAAGGCTGCACTTGAATAGGGTCAGCAAGGTGCTCTGTTAGACTTGTATGGGAAGTCTATTCCAGACACGGGGCAGCCTTTGGGAGACCAACCTTTCTCTCCAGAAGGTTGTGTTGATGTCACATTTCTGGGGGTAATTCATGGGTGAGGTACATGCTGAAAGGGACATTGTACTCAATAAGGGAGGAATACTGAGATTTTTATTATATAACTTTGTATGGCAGTGTGAAATGTCTCCAACTGTATTCTGGTTTGTCTTATTTTTGGAATTGTATTGGTTGAGACAGAGGGTCAAGTTTGAAAGTGCTGCAAACCCTTAGATCAGTTTTACATACTGTTGTGTTCCTGACTATCTAAAGTTGATTATTTACATAGGCCACTTGCTCAACTCTGTCAGCTGTTTCAAGTGAAACCCTTGAAAACCAAATGTCCTTTATGTACATCTGTTGGTCCAAAATTTGCAAGGGCATTTCTTGTGCACAGACCTCTTCAGGTCACCACTCAGATTTTCTATTGGATTTAGGTCTGGGATGTTTTTCTGTGTAAGAAAAGGCTTCTGTCTTGCAACCCTACCCATTAGTCCAGATACATGGAGAATAAGGGAGATTGGTGTCACATGTAGTACACAACCACTACTTGCCAGAAATTCCTGCAGCTCCTTTAATGTTGTTGTAGGTCTCTTGGCAGCCTCCATGACCACTGTTTGTCTTGTCTTTTCATTAATTTTAGAGGGACGTCCAGTTCATTGCAACATCACTGCTGTCCCATATATTCTCCACTGTTTGACTGTGTTTACTATGTTGCATGGTATATCCAGTGCTCAGTATGATATAACTGCTGTACTACTTACTCTGGTCTTTGTCATAACAGATGGTAATGACTCTGACTTATATTACATCTGTACAAGGAATCTGATGCATGTTTACTTAACAGATAATGTGATGCAATTTCCCACCTGCACATTTGGTGTTTGTTTCCGAATTTTTCATTTTGGTGCTTGTACATACCAGGAAATGTTACTGAATGGTTGTTTCGGGGAAATATTTCATTCTGGTGCCTGTGTATACATTATATTGAAGAGTTTGCATGGGTGAATGCTTCATTTTGGTGGTTTAATACCAGCAAATCTTACAGACGTTTTGTTTGGGGAAGTGTTTAATTTTGGACATTGTGCATACCTCAACATTCTACTGAAGGGGTTGCTTGGGTGAAGTGTTCATGCTGATGGTTGCACATACTAGGAAATGTTACTGAAGGTTTGTTTGTGGAAATGTTTAATTTTGGGTGCATGTATACCTGGACATAATTATGAGAATGTTGCTTGGGGAAATAATTCATTGTGTATCAGGGAAGTGCTTGTGCATACATGGTTTCACTGCTGAAGTGACTGCTGGGCAAATTTGTGTCATTTTGGTGCTTGTGCATACAGAGTGCAAACAACTGGAGGGGTTACTGGGGACATAGAGAAAGCCAGTCTTCAAATTACATTGGGTTACATCACTTTTGCTTGATTTATTCTATTTGTGAATATACTGCCTGAGTGAGATAAAGGTTATCACTAGGTGACTACTGACAGCATGGAGCAACCATATTTTTTGTGCTTTTCTCCTGGCTTTGTCAGTCATGTGTGGATTTTAGGTGGGAAGAAGGCCTAAGTAAACTGACTGACTCAGGTCTTCTCTTTACTGATGATACTGAGCCTGTGTTACATAACAGCTGCACAAGGTATTATAATGAATGCCTAGTCAACAGGTTATTTGCAGCAATTATCACCTGTGTCTGAGCATGCATAACTTAGCAGGAATGAAAGGAAGGTCATTATCACATTAGCAATAAGTCGGTTACAATATAGCACTGACTCATTACCACTTTTCAGGTAAAACTCTCAGCAGCTGTCATTGTTATTCACATAAGTAGCAGTCGTTATCACATTGATGAATGCACAAGCCAGGTTGTGGTTTTTCTCTGCTTGGAGTCATTGCAAGTCACCCCCCCCCCTTCTTCATCAAACTGCCTACCCTCTGAAACCCCTGATTTCTTTATGTGTGTGTGTGTGTGTGTGTGTGTGTGTGTGTGTGTGTGTGTGTGTGTGTGTGTGTGTGTGTGTATGTATGGATATATATGTATATATATATATATATATATATATATATATATATATATATATATATATATATATATTTATATGTGTGTGTGTGTGTGTGTGTGTGTATATATATATACATATATATATATATATATATATATATATATATATCTATATATATATATATATATATATATATATATATATAGTGTGTGTGTGTTTGTGTGTGTGTGTGTATATATGTATATATATATATATATATATATATATATATATATATATATATATATATATATATATATATATAGGTTCATAAGTTCATAGGTTCATACTAGGCAATCTGCCCTAGGGCATTTATAAGCTTAGCCAGAGTGCGTTTGGCTTTCACCACCCATTTGAAATTAATTTTGCTATGCTCTTTTTCGATGTGTCTAACAGTGACACAGAAGTGATACCCGGGGTAAACCTACGATCTCTCATCCACTCATCTTGATTCCTCTTGAAGAGAGTCAATGAGGGACTCTGCCTAACCTTTACTGGGATTTTATTCCAGAGTGAAGGGAGCCTCTGGGTTATGAATCTGTCCCTCCAGCATGTCCTATTTATTTCAGTGCTGAGGTTCAAGTCTCTCGAGCGCGTAGCTCGATGGGATTTGGATTTTCTGAGGTGCAGCATGTCCATTAATTCCATTAATTCCGGGTTGGACATGGCTTTATACGTCAGGCACAGATCGCCTCTGAGCAGGGGATATGCCACTGAGTAGAGCTGGAGTTTCTTTAACCGGGCAGCATATGGCATCTGTTTGAGCCTTTTGATCCTCTTGGTGAGGTACTTTTGGGGTCTTTCCAGTTGCTGCAGGTGTCTGGTAAAGTACATCCCAAAAGGGGCATTGTACTCAATTATGGGCCTGATGAGGGATGAGTAAAGAGGCACGATGACCTCCCCTGATCTAGATGTGAATCCCTTCATGATTAGGTAGGCTATATAAAATGTTTTTCTAACCACTTTGGCCACGTGGTTGTCAAATGAGAGATTGCTATCAACTTGGGTCCCCAGGTCCCTAATTACTTCTTCTGTACTTAATGGATTATCACCTATGTGGTAATTTGTGGGCACTTTGTTTTTGCCAAAGGGGATGACTATTCACTTTTTGGTGTTTAGCTTGAGGCCATGGCTCTGGCACCAGTTGTCTGTTTCTATGAGGCCCTGTTGGAGGATGCTTGTGTCGGCTGGAGAGTTGATTATGGTACCCAATTTGCAGTCATCTGCGAACTTGGTCAGCCACAGTCCTTCCGTGTTTGCCTGTACCTCCGAGAAATACATACCGAACAAGAGAGGTCCCAGGACTGAGCCTTGTGGGATGCCACATGCAACTGGTTTGGAGTCTGACATGGCTCCAGCAATTCTAACCATGTGGGTTCTGTCCTTGAGCCAGTTTGCAACCCATCTAGTGACATAGGGGTTTATATTTAAGCTGGTGAGTTTATCTATAATGCCCGAGTGGGGTATTGTATCGAAGGCTTTTGTGAGGACCAGGTAGGCTGTGTGGACCACCTTCCCCTCGTCAATGGCCTTGGTGACTGTTTCAAAGAAATTGACCATGTTTAACAGGCAGGATCTGCCCTTAACAAAGCTGAACTGGGTAGGATCCAGTGTCTGTAGGTCCCCAATATCTTTATTTATGAGGTCCATGATGATCCTTTCCATAGCTTTGCAGACCAAGCTAGTCAGGCTTATGGGGAGATAGTTTCCAGGATCCGTTGAGGAACCACCTTTGTGGAGAGGGACCACTGTTGCTGTACGCCACTCTTTGGGTACATATCCTGTAGTAAGGCTGAGATTGTACAGTAGTTTTATGTTTGGGTTTAGCTCTTCTTGGAGTTCATGTAGGATGCAGCCTGGGACACCGTCTGGTCCCATTGATGCTGTGTTTTTTGCTTTGGAGAGGGCGGCTCTTAAGTGAGCATCTGAGATGTCAGGAGGCAGCACTCTGCTGGGATAGATATTCACCCTTTTGGTGGGGAGGGGGGAGAAGTTTGCACTGAACCTGTCAGCTAGGATGTTGGCAATGTCTGTGGGTTCGGTGTATTTTTTGTCATTTTGGACTAATTCTGAGCATATCTGGGAATTCCCACCCAGGTTCCTAACATAACTAAAGAAAGCCTTGTGATTACCTTAGTGTCCTGTGCAATTTTTCTCTCAAAGCTGGCCTTAGACAATTTTATGAGTGCCCGTAGTTTTTTGCTAGTACTGATAAGAGATGCCTTCCCTTTTTGGGATTTTGCTCTATCATGTAGTAGCTTCCTCCTTCTATTGTATAGTTTGTTTATGGCTGGGGTCCACCAGACAGGACATCTGCCTTTGGAGGATTGGGTCTTGGCTTTATTTGGGATTGCATGATCCATGCATTCCTGAAGGTGTTCATAGAATGCATTTATAAAGGATTCTGTGGTCTGCGCCGTATTTTCCACAGGCTCGGGGGCTTTGAAGGATTCCACCTCGGTTTTGAGGAGTGTGAAATTTGCTTTAGAGAAGTTTTTCACTGTGGTTTTCTGGGCAGGGGGTGGGGTCTGGATGTGAATATCCAGTGAGATTAGTTTATGGTCTGATCTTACCAGTGAGGGATAAACTTCTGGTCTGGAGCATAGAGTCCCCATGTTGGTGATGATCAGGTCCAGTATGTTTTCCCCTCTTGTGGGAGTGGTAACAAGTTGTTCCATAGCATTTGAGTTTATAAATTCTAGGAACCTTTGGGCTAGGGTGTTGGAGCTAGAGTAATGCTCCCAGTCTATGTTTGGGTAGTTGAAGTCACCCAATATAATGGTGTTTGGAGAGACCTTCATATTTTCCAGTGTTCTCAGGAAGGCTGAGTGGGGTTCCTGGGTTTGGGAGGGTGGTCTGTAGCAGGCTATAAACTGGAAGGCAGTTTTACCCACTGTTATGTTTTATATATATATATATATATATATATATATATATATATATATATATATATATATACATATATATATATGTGTGTGTGTGTGTGTATATATATACATATATATACATATATATCTATATATATATATACACACACACACACACACACACACACACACACACACACACACACACACACACACACACACACATGTACATCTTGCCAGACTGACTACTCACTTTCTGATCAGTCTGACAGTGGTCTCTCTTGGGAGATAGTTTGATGAATCAGGCTAATTTGTCTGTAGTTCATTTGGAGAGGCCTTCTGACTGGCCAGCTTTTGTGCAGATCAAAACAGTGGCTGTATTTTGGTCCCACTTGGTGTATATATTGATTTAATAATTCGCTATGGTGTAAAGATTTCTGTTATTTAAATTTATATTTAATTGGCCATTTCTTAAACACTATTGTTTGGTGAATGTACAAGCATTAGCTAATTGATGACAGCACGGTTACGTTCCTTCTGTTTATCTGTATTTTCATGAGTAACATACAGATGCAAGAATAATGCCCCTGTGGATAGAAGTGAGGATTTGGATAGTCTAACCTGGTAATGCATTATTATATACATATATATGTAGTCTTCCAATAGATCTGTCAAACATCAGTAGTAATCTGTTTGCATTTTCTTTCTTGTGCAAGTTAAGCCACCTTATGACACTGACATGGCTTCACGAGCAGGAAAATGACAAGTGAGAGTGTGGGTATGTGGCCATTCCTACATTCACTGGGCTGCCAGCCATGCCTCTGCAAGTGAAAATAACTACAACTTGAGCTTCCCCACATCTAGTGTGAAGATATACTGGATTGCAAGAAGAGGTATGCATTGGAGCGGACTACTGCAGTTGTTGGAAGAGAAGTGTTCCATCTACCCTGAGCCTGACATTCTTGTGCTGCACATTTGAGGGAATGATGTCATCAGTCAACCACTCGGAAAGCTACGGTTTCAAATCACAGCAATTTTTGAATACCTGAAGTCTTGGTGGCCAAGTTGTCATTTTGTGTGGTCCAATATAATTCCTCGACAGATATGGAAAACAGCAAACAGTCAACAGGCAGCTCACAAGGCCAGATGTTTACAGAATGGGTTCATGCATGGCCTGATGCACAGGGTCGGTGGATCTACAATCTGCCATGAAAGCATCACCGTGGAAGATGTTCACCTTTTCAGAAGGAATGGCGTTCATCTAACTGAGGAGGGCATTGTGTTGTTCTTGACCAACCTCCACAATGGCATGAGGACAGCTATGCAGGATTGGTAACATGCAGCTTGTGAGAACAATGGAAAACACCCATGACCAGGTAGGACTGGTATACTAAGTAAAACACTATTATGAAATTTGTTGTGTAAAATATATTTCTCTGAGTTTGGCAAATAACTGTGGTAAGGAGCTTGTGAGGATACTGAGAAAGAACAACTGTTTCAGGAAAGTGCTACCACATACAATCTAATATGTCAGTGACCATCCTGCAATACTTCTTTTTTTAGTCTGCTTTTATCAGGCATGTGTAGAGTATAGATGACAGGAAGGGCTTACTAATACAGAACTTGATCCCTTAGGTCCCTTGCTGAATGGACACATGTAAAGAGAAAAGGCATAGGTAAGGCAGACTGCTGACACTGAAGGAAGTCGTGAGACTGCAGTGTTATCGGCTGTCTGAGTGGGTAGCCAGCACAGCTATCGGACAGATGAGATGGCCTTGCCTGCCACTGTCCCATACATGTCCTGGGTTCATTAGTGAAGTGGCGATCATTACCTTGCTTTTTCTCTTTATATGTATCCATTCTGCAATATGTTGGCTACACCAAGAATGTGTATATTTACAATCATATGTGTCTACATGGTAAAACAACTGCTTCTGAATGCTGTACACATGTACATATAGCGGTTTTGTTAGGACTTCGGTTATGGAAATTATGATTTTTTCATATTTTGGTAAATAACTTTGCAAGGGAGCATCTGAATGTGCCAAGTAATGCCTTATTTTGAAGACAGTATTGCTGGTTCCAACATGGTATAAGAATTGTGTCTGTATGTTGTACTCATGTGCAGATATCAGTTTGTTTTGGACTTAGGTTATCGAAATTACGATATTTTTTCATATTTTGGTAAATAACTTTGCAAGGGAGCATATGAATGTGCTAAGTAATACCTCATTTTGAAAACAGTATTGATAGTTCTAACATGGGAAAAGAATGGTGCCTGTATATTGTACTCATATGCAGATATTAAAGTTTGTTTCGGATTTAGGTTATGGAAATTATGATTTTTTTTCATATTTTGGTAAATAACTTTATAAGAGAGCACCTGAATGTGCCATGTAATACCTCATTTTGAAGACAGTATTGCTGGTTCCAACATCGTACAAGAATTGTGCGTGTATGTTGGACACGTGCAGATATCAAAGTTTGTTTCGGACTTAGGTTATGGAAATTATGATTTTTTTCATATTTTGGTAAATAACTTTGCAAGGGGGTGTCTGAATGTGCTAAGTAATACCTCATTTTGAAAACAGTATTGATAGTTCTAACATGGTAAAAGAATGGTGCCTGTATTTTGTACTCATGTGCAGATATTAAAGTTTGTTTCGGACTTAGGTTATGGAAATTATTAATTTTTTTCATATTTTGTTAGATAACTTTGCAAGGGAGCATCTGAATGTGCCAAGTAATACCTCATTTTGAAGACAGTATTGCTGGTTCCAACATGGCAAAAGAAATGTGCCTGTATGTTGGACACATGTGCAGATATCAAAGTTTGTTTGGAATTAGGCTATGGAAATTGTTTGTTTTCATATTTTGGTAAATAACTGTGCAAGGGAGCATGTCAGTGTGCCAAGTAATACCTCATTTTGAAGACAGTGTTACTCCATACAACATGGTAAAATAACTGTGTCGGTGCACTGTACACATGTACAGATATCACAGTTTGTTTACTCTTGTATGATATGAAAATTGTACATTTCCAATACTTCTCATTATTATGCCCATATCTTTGCAAGGGAGCATGGTGACCACACAAATGATGCATCACTTTGAAGCTGACATTCAGATGTACAACTTCTACATGGATATGTAGGCTCTATCTGTTACATGTGATGAGATATTATGCTTTGTTTATTTATCAGTTATGAGAAATAATATATTAATCATATTTCTGTGAATATCTCAAGAAAGGAGCATCACACAGTAATGATTAATGTATCATTTTAAAGCTGGCATTCATACTAACAAATTAAATTCAAATTGTATGGGTCTGCATGGTATATTGACCAAGATATTGTGCTTTGCTTTTCCAAAAAGGTAAAAAGTATGCACAATATCAGCATTCCTTGCCAAATATTTAATAATGACTTTGATATGCACTATCAACATTTACAATTTTGGAAAGGTCAGAGCCTGCTGAACAACTTTCGCATTTACATTTTTAGTCTAGCTCTTATAGTTAAAGAGTTATGAACATTTGTTTTCTGTATAGTATTACAAATGGATTTTCTGAAAATGAGCTCAGGCTGCACTGTTGTTCCTATGGTGGAATTAAGCAGGCAGCTTTTTCTGAGCTGATCCAGAGTGAATGAGTTAAGCTGTTTACTTAACAGCTTAGGCCATGGCTATAATTTGGCTCCTAGAAAACAACAAAGTCTAAAGACTTCTCATTTTCTATTTGTCGATAATTTAAAACTGTATAGCTCATCAGATGAGAAACTGAAAGCACAGCTGCAGGTTTGTCAAACCTTTTTCAGATGATATTAGAATTTTATTTGGCCTTGATAAATGTGAGAAAGCAATGTTTAAAGCAGGAAAGCTGCAGCACCAGGAAAACATCAGTTTGGGACAGGAATGTGATGTAAAAGAACTTGAACAAGAGGCAGTGTATAACTATTTGGGAACTGATGAAGGATTAGCAATAAAACACAAACAAATGTGAGAAAAACCTAGTAAGGAATATTTTAGAAGACTTAAATTAATCCTGAAAACAGCATTGACATCTAGTAACAAAATGCAAGCTATAAACCAATTTGCTCTTTCTGTTGTAACTTACAGTTTTGGAGCGACTGCTTGTCCCAAAATGTGTTGGATAGATTAGATATTAAAACAAGAAGGATACTTCATGCTGTCAAATGATCTATAAAAATCAGTGCATACCAGGATTATATATTCCCCATTTCGAAGGAGGGATGGGCCTCCTTGAAACTGATTACATGTACAGACCTGCAATCATGGGACTCCGCACATATCTGCTTACCTCATGAGATCCAAATGTAGTGAAAGTTTTGAAACATGAAGAGAACAAATGTTAGATGACTTTTCTGCTTAACCTAGCAGAAGCATATCAGTGTCAAGCAGGAATGGAAATCAAACCAGAAGTAAATAAAAATCAGGCAGCAACTGAATGTGCCAAAATACAAAAGAAAGAATATAAGGTGAAGGATCAGATGAAAAGGCAAGAAATGTGGAAAATGCATAAATATAGTTGCAAGTATAGAAACTTCTGGAAGAACCTCATGTTGATCAGGAATGAATGCAGGAATGGTTAAGGAAAAGAGAATTCAAACCAAGAGATACAAAGTTAATATTGGTGGCTCAAGATAGTGGGCTACGTACACAGTGGTTTACAAAGTCCATTGAAGATGTGGGAGAAACAGACAAATGTAGGTTTTGTAAAAATGAACAGGAAACAGTTGCACACCTCGTTGCTGGTTGTGACATCCTAATAGCAGAAGGACTGTATACTGAAAGACACAATAATGTGGTGAGACTGTTACACTGGGGACTGTGCAAACATCATGGTTTTGAAGTGGCTGAAAAGCACTGGAAACATGATTCACAAAGCATCATAGAAAATGATGAAGTCTACATCACATGGGATCATCCATTGCTAACAATTCAAAAGATAGATGCTAGAAAACTGGATATAGTGGTCCAGGAAAAGAAGACAAAAGTAGCATTGATCATTGCAATTGCCACACACAGTGACTACAGTGTCCTGCGCACAGAGAGACATAAAATTATAAAATATCAGAATCTGCAAGAAGAAATGAGAGCAATGTGGAAGAAAGATACACAAATAGTTCCAATAGTAGTAGGAGCAATGGGTCTTATAAAAAAGAGTCTAAAAATCTTATTTAGATACGTTACCAATACATGTAATTCCATACAAACTGCAGGAGGAGTTATTACTGGGCACATTGTGCGTGCTGCAAAGAGCACTTTTAGCTGACATCAAAGACTGAAGCAATACTAATTTCATGAACTTTAATCGTACTTTGACTTACCAACTCTGAGATCGCTATACCTCAAAGAAAATAGAATATTGCGAGAAATGCCATCACAGACTTAATATATGTCCGATTTTTCTGCCATTCAATCTCTGTGTTTCGGGACTCACTGTAGCAGGTATTGACATTTCAAATGGTTACCCCAATGAAAATGAACAACCAGAATTGTCAAAACCAGTTCTGTCACAAGAAAGAGAGACTTTCATAATTGTGCTAACCAAGAGTAACAGAGAAAGGATCCTTTAGTCCTGACTTCAGATAAAGCTAAGGTACAGAAGTTCTAATCTGCTTCTCATTTTCCTACTTTTTCCCATTTTCTACATGGTTATGGGGTAGTATGTCATCCGTTTTCATCTCTTGATTCCATGCCAGTTTCCTGCCTTCTTCAACAGTGATACCGGTCTGTTGCAGAACTTATCTCATTCAATACCAGCATAACTTAGGTGTATGTCCTTGCCTCATCTTGTTTTCTTTCTGTGTCTCCCCAATCTCCTTCACCAAATCAACTTCTGCATTCCCACGTGTAAATAAACCACTACACTCTCTTCTCCTTGACCTTCTTTGTGATTAGAGCTACTTTGGTTTCAGCTCTGATGTCTTCATTTCTTTATTTATCCCATGGTATGCATGGTATGGTAAAGTGTGGAAAATCGGCCCTACTTAAACCCAACAGGTGGGAATACATGGGAGAGGGAGTGCACTTTCGGGTGCAGTGCTGGTGCATCCAGGAGTCCGGAGTCATGGCAGAACTCCTTGTCAAAGACCATGAGCAGAGACTGTTGCAAGGCCAGTACCAGGGTTCCCAATATAAGGCAGAATCCTGGGACCATCTCGCCCGTGACCTCACAAGTGCCACTGGAATACCCCAAACTGGTGAGCAGATCAGGCATCACTATGCTGACCTGAAGTGGCATAAGGGGAACCTCTTGGAGCAGTGGATCCAAGAGGCTAGAACGGCAGGGGATGTCCCAGCTGTGTGTAAGCATCACTCCAGTATGTGTGTAATAATAGCCAACTCATGTATATCATGGATAGGTATGGCTAAATATTCCTCTTATGTCCTCCACAGCTGCAAGTGAGTGGGCCGCAAAACAGGAGGCCCATGGAAGTCGCCTGGAGAGGTTGCAATGTGAGGCAGGTCAGTAATACTCTTGCATGCACTGTCATAGGAAATAAATCTAAAAGTATTAGTATATTGATTGCCTGTATAAAACCTGTATTGTTTAAGGTAAGTACTGCATACACTGGAGAATATGGCAGGAAGAGTGTCATATAGTTTGTATGTAAATAAAAGCGTAATAGCCTGACAATAAAGATCTAACTGCTGGACTGCATGCGTATACTCTGGTATTATATGGTAATGTAGATTTGCAATCACATAATAGTACTGTTGTATTAAGCACTGTTACACACACTGTGCACCAAAAATAGAATGTGAAGGAATGACTGTATATGACTGCTGTAATCCCCAGAGGCCATTTAGTACAACTGAGAGACACAGACAGAAAAAAGGGAAAAGGCAGACAACAAAACCCGAATAGCACATGCAACTGAGATATGAACTGTTGTATTTTTAGCACACACAGCCATGGTTCGAATCCTGGCAGTGGCAGCAGTCTGCATACAGAATCATACCCCACAACCGTACAGATATGTCCAGAATGTCCAGTAAAGTGGCCCATATCTGTTGCCTGTCAACCTGACCACCTGGGAAATTAGTGGGATGATCCCAGATGTATAGGCAGCAAACAGGAAATACAACTGATTGACACACATCTAGGAGAACAAAGCTGGCACACTAGCAACTCCCCAAATCCTTATGAGAGTAATAAGCCACGTTTGTCCCATTTACACCCCCATGCTGCCAAGCTGTGGCCAGAGTGTGTACAATAACAGAATGAGATGTATGTGCATCATAGTAATGTGGAATCTGGCCAGCATTCAGGTAATGCTAACAAACATTTGTCCCACAGGTTTGTCAGATACCAACACTGTTCCCAGAAATACAAAAATGATATCCTGTACTGATACTGTTTACTTTGGTATAGTATGGTATTGTGACTGATGCAGTTGCTCTGAATAATAAGGTATTACTCATCACTGTCACCCACACTGCCCTACAAAATATAACTGTCTAGGAAATCCTGCATAAGTGTGTTGTAATACAAGCTCAGAATGCAAAACCACAGGAGAATTATAAGACAGAGAGCAGATATGAGATATACAGCAATATCTATAAAGCACACACAACTCTGATGGAGAGTGTTTTAGTTTTAGCAGACACAGCCATAGTCTGAATCCTGGGAGTAGAAGTAGGCTGCATACAGAATCATACCCCACAACTGTAAAGATAAGTCCAGAATGTCCAGTATATGGACCCATATCTGCTGCCTGTCACTCTGTCTCCCTGGGAAGTCAGTAGGTTGATCCCAGATGTTTAGGCAGCAAACAGGAAATACAACTGATTGTCACATATCTATGAGAACAAACCTGTCACTCTAGCAACTCCCAAAACTGTTATGAGAGTAATAAGCCAAGTATGTCCTGTCTACACCCCCATGTTGTCAAGCTGTGACCAGAGTGTGTACAGTAACAGAGTGAGATGTATATGCATAATACTAATGTGAGATCTGGTACTTTGTGTGGCAACATTCAGGTAGTGCTAACAAACATTGCTCCCACAGGTATGTCGGATATAAACAATGTGCCAAGAAATAAAAGCTTGATACACTGTACTGGTACAGTTTACTCTGGTATTGTATGGAATTGTGAGTGTTGCAGTTGCTCTGAATAATAAGGTATCACTGATCACTGTCACCCACATTGTGCTACATAATATAACTGTCTAGGAAATCCTGTATAAGAGTGTTGTAAGTCACTAAAGGTTGAAGAGTGCAATAGTCTACATATGGCCCGGTTCACCTGCATGTGGTCAAGACATGGCCAGAGTCTTTGCAAAAAGAAACGGACAAATATGTGCATAACATCAACCTGGAATCTTGGAGTATGTGTTGAAACAATAAGTTAGTGTTAACAAACATTTCCTCCACAGGTATACCAGGTAAGAGATGTATACTGCAGGTAAAATCAGTTCATGTATAAAGATGACGACAGCCATATCACTGTCCAAACTAAGGCAGTAGGGTAGTGTAGTAATACTTGTAAGGTACAGATAACAGCACTGACTAGGAAAGTAATGCAAACTACAGGAATATACTAGTTGTTAATTGACATCTTTCTCTCCCCCCACTATTTCTCCAGCAATAAACTAAATACCCACCTCAACTGGTATGTGATGACTTCACTGTTATGTTGGGACATATGTCCTATTGGTAGATAATTATTTAAATCTGTTTCTATGCATGTGCTATGTTGACATACTCCAACACAGGTGGCACGGTGCCATCAGTGTACTTGCATGCTGTTGTTATTACCACTGTGGTCCCATATATTCATGTGTTCCATTTGCTATGCAACTGTTCCGTATCTGGTGTCTGGGTTAATGGGAATATCTATGCATTCTGTTACACCTAACCCTGAAATGTGTTAACTATTACTAACCCACATATGTTGATACACCATAAACACCATAGCACGCATGGGAATCTGGGTCCCAGAGGACCCACCTGTCCCACCTCAGCTGGCCGTGGCACCAGGCACCAGCACTTCTGGGGCCCAACCCAGGACCTCCTCGTCCATTGCCCCTGCACCACCTTTGGGTGGAACTGCCTCAGGGGATGGGGCTCACCCCCCCCCGTGGAGTGGGGGCGGACAGGAACCTGTCACCCGTCGCCAGGTCCGGGTCATGGTGCATAGACAGCTCGATCATCAGTTTGGAGATCTTCTGTGCCAGCTTGAGGGCCGCATGTTGCGCCTAGAAGGTCAGCCTTTCTCTCCGACTCAGCCCCCAACACAGCCACCTTTGGGGCTGTGAAGGTGCAGTGATGACTGCCCATTGCTGGGGATCTCAGTCCCACTGTTTCCATACAGGTATATATGTAGACTATTGCTACTGTGATAGGGGTTATTTTCACAGACATATTGTGTGTGGGAGGTCACATCTGCTTTTAACATGTGCACCATTGGCCACAGATAGACATCCTAAGGGCATCATAGTACAGTACCACTGTTAGCACAGTAATGATCGTGTGGACTACAGCAGAGATATGGCCAATAAAAGTAGACAGTCTGACACACTCTGGCCAGTCCAGAGGTATACACAGAACCCCTTAGTGCTGGAAATGTGGACGGAGCCTGACAATGTGGATATTAACAGCCATGTAGATGGGTATATCACGTAAACACTGGTATACATTTTCCCCCATAGGTTATGCATTCACACACCCCTGTCTGTCCTGACACATACTAACCACTGGTACAGAGGTGCCATGGCCACATACTATCCACTAGTTAGTGACATACATCTGTACAGCATCCCACTGCTTTGTCCGACAAACATGACTCTTATAGTGGCCTGGCAGCAGTACATCTGGCACGTATCTGGACATAACATAACACTGGGTATGTACACTAAGCTGCTAAGCAGCACTGCAGCAGGCTACACTGTGCAGGCTACAGGAAGACTGCCACAACACTTGCCAATGTTTCTTATGGGGGAATATACATGTACCTGCATATATAGCAGGCTCTACAGGCATGTCACAGCACAGAGTAACAGACACCTGTGTGAACATACATAACCACAACCAATGTGAAAACAGCCACAGCCACATATGGTAGCTAGCGTAATATTACAGTATATGGACTGTCTGATCAACAACATCCTCATATGTGTCACTCACACACTAACCCTACATATACTAGGCCACTACACAGTGTGGTCTGATGCCTGTTTGTGGTATGGGATATGTGTGTTTGGCCCTACAAACATGTAAACTGATAGGGTAACATACAGTCAAGCAGCATGTAACATCAGATAGAACAGGACCAAGAACAATGACATCTACCACTGTCTGTACACAGGCCATGGTACATATTCACAATGCACACACTGTCAACAATCACCATAAGTACACAGACCTCAATACTGTACACACAACCACAAAATGCCCAGGCTATGTCCTCAAAGATAACCCCTACTATACATAACATGTGTTGCAGTCTGATATCTCACTGGCTTGTTATCAGATATGATGTCCCAAAATTATGGTGTACAGAACATATGCACCTCTAACCACAAGACATATGTACACAGGTTGACAGAGTTGTGGCTGGGAGCACAAACACAGGGCCAATATTGACATGTTGCTGTGATAACCTCATACATTTACTGTTGTAACAGGGTTTATTGTGACATATGTCCTGTGAGGGTTATGAAGTCAGTAACTCTCATGGCTGTCACCATGTACTGTCTGCAATCCACACACTATGCTTCTGCAGTTCACAGATAGGTGCTCTGTGAGTAACACTAGAAACAAAAGGCACCAAGCACTGTCCAGTCTGCAGATGACCCTACAGATGGGGGTTTCCTCAGAAACATAGCACTGTCATGACAGGTATTAAAACATGTAGACCAGCCATATCCACACACACCCTGTTAAACCAACATTACTCCAAATGCAGAATAACAACACTTACATTCTGTAGTCATGTCAGGCACATCACCCTTCTGTGTGTTGGCCTGTTTCTTCAGTGTATGTTGTTAGAGGTAAATCCCTAATCCATCTGTGATGCTGTTTGCCAAACAACAGATCTAGGACCTGCTCACAGTGAATGAAAAGGCCAAACACCAACATGATGTTCCTAGATATTGGAGTATGTTTCCATGCAATTGGCTATGGGAATGTTACCACAGCTGTTCCACATGCATTCAGCTAGAGGAGGGCTGCAATTCATGCAGAGGCCATCAGCTGATCATGAGCATCACTTACAAAACACATGCTGCTGCTTAAGCAAAGCAAATGTACATCTCCACATCAGCACAGAGGGAGTGAGAGAGGCAGACAGAGGCAAAGATAGGTCAGGGAGGGGGTGGGAGAGTAAAACCTAAGCATGCTTGTGTCACACACCTACCAGTACAAGGTATCAAACCCCTGACTGACTATGTATTGCTATCACATGTCTATGCAGTTATTGGATGCGCCACATAGCTTACATGTTGAGGAGCTTTCCAAACGTATATATGATGGTGAGTGACATCTGCAACAGTGATATGGTAGCAATACGGTTGGTGTAGTAAACATGCCTGTCCGCATAAACAGGTGTCAGTGTCAACACAGCCACACTGTTTCAGGAACCCATACACATTGACACACTAGTTAGTTTGCCACAATACAGTACTGTGCAGGTATCACATGCACCAGAGGGGTTATCCAGAGGTTTTATGGGCAAAGGGTATGTGGAGACGTCTGACATCAGACAGCATGCCTCAGTATGCCAGTGGGGGATGTAGTGAGTGTGAATGTGGTCAGAAGCATCATACACCACACATACAGACACAGGGTGCCAGTACTAACATGCATGGGTGCACTGCTTCACGGGTGTATAGTGGTTGACTGTGTCAGAAGGCTATACAAGGCTAGGTGATGGGTATACCTTGGCATCAGGCCACATGATAATGATCTGCAGTGTGGCTCAGGGGTGTAGTGTTTCGATTGGCCCACACATGTGGGTATTGTATTTACCATCCAGTCACCTGGGTAACTATTGTGTGTGGCCATTGCTGTGCATTGCTTGCCATGTATGTGTTCATTAGTCCATGACATGGACAGTGTCTGTGGTGTGCACATGTCCCACATGTATGCACAGCGACATGTGGAACTGTACCTGAGGTGTCTGGCCCATGTTGTGTACACAGATTTTTATCATCAGATGTGCCAGTCCTGGCCTCATGTGGCGGGAACATGTAATGGACAGCAGGTTGGCCCTGCACCTACATTAATAGCATGATACAGGTATTCCCTGGTGTCAGTGGCATCTGTTCATATAGGGCATGTGTTTAAGACATGGTATGTCATTTGTGGGTCACATTTGATGGTACTACAGGTGTTGCAGGTGTCCAGTGGGGAACATAGTAAAGGTGCACTGTCTGCATGTACATGCCTATTGTACTGATGGACAGGGTGCCATGCACTCTGTAGTCCACTGCAATCACACCATGGTTACTATCTGTGGGCAATATGCAGGGTACTAACCACCATAGCGCTTGTTGCCTAGGCAAGTGTGTTTGTGTATGAGACATGGGTTGAAAGTGTTATCTGGATAATACAAGGGTTGCTAACTTTGTTCGCCAGACCTTGATGTCACATGTAGGGGTATGGATTTGCACCCCAGCCTCTCAGCTATCTCATATCTGTTATCATTGTATGGTTGACACTCTGACATATAATAGTGCCACCATATAAGACATTTGCAAAACCCACTCTACAAGGAGTCTATTTGTTACACACTCACGGCCACCTCCACACAGGATACGAATGAAAAACACAGACACACACACCTACTATGTCTGGGATTAGAACTTCTAATTAACTAGTTTATTACACTACACAGATATAGGACGCACCACTGGGATTACTGAAGTACTTTTTCCCCAAAGGTGTATTTCACAGTGAATAACATCAGCAGCCTTGCCAAAGCAGGGCATTTGATCTGTAGTGAGTGTGACTAGCCTAAAAAGCATTGCTCCCTACACAGACAGAAACACACACATAAACATGCACACTTGCCATGTGTGGAAATAGAACCTCTAGCATAGTATGATATCACACTACAGCATTACGCTGTTATAGGATGCACCACAGAGATTACTCAGCTATGCCTTTCTCAAAAGTGTATTTCACAGTGAATGACATCAGCAGCCTTGCCAAAGTAGGGAATTTGATCGGTAGTGAGTGTGACTAGCCTAAAAAGCATTGCTCCCTACACTGACATATGCAACACACACACACACACACACACACACACACACACACACACACACACACACACACACACACACACACACACACAGCCACACTTGTCATGTATGGGACTAGAACCCCTACCAGAGTACTATATCACACTATAGCATTACACTGTTATAGGATGCAGCACAGAGATTACAGGGCTACACCTTTACCGAAGGTGTAATTCACAGTGAATGACATCAGCAGCCTTGCCAAAGTAGGACATTTGAATTGTAGTGAGTGTGACTAGCCTAAAACGCATTGCTCCTTACACAGGCAGAGACACACACACACACACACACACACACACACACACACACACACACACACACACACACACACACACACACACAGTTGCCATGTTAGGGATTAGAACTCCTACCTAACTAGTTTATCACACTACAGCAGTACGCACTTATAGGATGCGCCATGCAGATTAAAGGGCTACACCTTTTCCAAAAGTGTATTTCACAGTGAATGACATCAGCAGCCTTGCCAAAGTAGGACATTTGAATTGTAGTGAGTGTGACTAGCATAAAAAGCATTGCTCCTTACACAGACACAATTGCCATGTCAGGGGATTAGAACTCCTACTTAACTAGGCCATCACACTACAGCATTACACAATTACAGGACACACCACGGAGATTACTGGGCTACATCTTTCCCAAAGGTGTATTTCACAGTGAATGACATCAGCAGCCTTGCCAAAGTAGGGCATTTGAATTGTAGTGAGTGTGACTAGCCTAAAAAGCATTGCTCCCTACACCAACAGTAACACACAAACACAGGTGCCATGTCTGGGATTAGAACACCTACCTAACTAGGGCATTATTTTACAGCATTATGCAGTTATAGGACATGCCAGAAAGATTACAGGGCAACACTTTTCCCAAAGGTGTATTTCACAGTGAATGTCATCAGCAGCCTTGCCAAAGTAGGACAGTTGAATTGTAGTGAGCATGACTAGCATAAAAAGCATTGATCCTTACACAAACAGAGACACAAACACAATTGCCATGTCTGGGAGTAGAACTCCTACCTAACTAGTTTATCACACTAAAGCATTTCACAGTATTAGGATGCACCACAGAGATTACTGGGCTACTTTATTCCCAAAGGTGTATTTCAAACTGGATGACATCAGCAGGCTTGTCATAGTAGGGCTATGGGGTGGGCAGTGTGTGTGTGCATGGGCTATAACCAATTCATCTAGAGGCTGACACACCACATGCAGACACACACAGGGTTATATTCTGCAGGTACGTGTATACAGCTGCTAGATTACTACTGCTATGTACAATCATGTTGCACAGCTAGGACTTGCACCACATAATCTGTAATGCTAATGGATACCAATGACTAATTTCTACAGTGAGTGACACTTATACATTATGTGGTTGTAGCCATTTGGCTGTGTGCTGGGTGGGGCAGGCCTCATGATGGATGGCTCTTTGTCACAGTCACTCTCTTCTACATATCTATGCATGTCTACTTGTGGCTTATTATAGTGTGTTGTCCTTGGATATATGTCTGTATGCCTATCCACTGTGTGTGCAAAGCATGACTGGTGCATACTGAGGAGTGTATGCACTAACATCTGCAACAGTCAGATATGTATGATCTGCTGTTGTTTGCAGACATGGACTTCATTTGTTAAAGTGTGTGATCATGCCCGGTATGACCTTTCAGTATGTTGTTGTCTGACATTGCCTTCATTTCTCTAAGTGTGTGAGCATGCCGAGTATGCCCTTCTGTATTGAATGTTTGGATCCATTCCAGGTCATTTGTACTCCAGTGCAGACTTTTGTGTTGTACACCTACAGGTAGCAAACTGTTACTGCAGGGTATCCGTAGATCATTTGGCAACATGGAAACAAACTGTGTAAGGGATAGTGTGTACTGTAGATGATTATGTCTGTGCTGCTTCTGCTACATGGTACTAGTGTTAGCAGAGATATTCAGACATGTGTACTGTTATACACTTCGATGTTTTATGTTCTCAAGTACTGTCAGGTGGACATTCTTGCTCACAGAGATGTGCTGGGGAACAAGAGTGAATGCAGCTGTGTCCGGTATTGTGGGCAGACGCCTACATATTCATGGTAAGTTATGCCATTCTGGAGGGGGAGCTGCAGACACTGTGTATCTGGTTCAGCATCTTGGTACAGTGCTGGAAGAGGATCCCATACTTGTACATCCATCGACATGACACTATGGCCTTAACTTGCTGTGGCAATACCTCATAGCTGTACAGATTCACACAGGTTACCCAGAGGCATGGGGCCATGTGTCAGGACATTAGCCCTATTGTGGTGTATGAGCAGGTTTGTAGCCACCTATTTATGTGTTTGCAGCCAGGGATAGTGTGTGCACACAGCTGTGTGTCAGATCTTGCATATTCCATGCTGCCCTTGCTCCCAACCCCTCTATTATTCTGTCCTCTGCCATACATTATGTATACAATCTCTTATACTTTCTCTAAGGTTATCACCTCATTACAGCTGTGTTTCGGTGTTGGTCCACAGTTCATGCAGTGGGACATGGTGGGCATGTTACTGTGGTTTGTCCACATGGCCTTGCATATGGCTTATGTGGAGTGTGTTATGTTGTTATGTGGGTGTCCATGACATAACATGCATTGGCAGTACCTGTGAGACACAGGCCTTTGGCAGAGGCCTGTAGGCCATTTGGTGGTGATGCGGGCCAGCTGTGGCGGGCTGTTGCATTCTGTCAGTCCTACAGTCCCAGACTGCCATACAGTATATTCCCCTGGGGTGACAGGGTAGGTGTGCTAGGTGTTCATGCCAATACTTTATACAAGTACTGGTCAGGTGGTGTGGATGCTGGCAGGGTGCTACCTACAACTAGGGACAAACCTGCATGGGACACCTGCACTGCATGCTGCATTCTGTCGTTATTGCCATATACAGGTGGGGGGTAATGTTGTACCCATTCAAAACAGCAGAGAATACGGCCAGAGAAGTACCTGTGGGTGGTGTTTGGGTGAGCTGCGTGCATGTGTGCTATGGAACGACTTTCATCTGAAGCACAGATATGCATGGGGCATTCCAGTTATGGTGGCATGTGCAGGTACATCAGCTGTTTCCCAATACATCAGTCCTACCACCTTTGTGATCTGCAAGTGTTCAGGCAGCTTACACAGGTATTCCCTACTACAGGCCCAGATAATGTGATGCATACCTGTATGCACAATTCCAAGGGTGTGTTCATTTCACAGTTACACATTATATACTGTATGTCTGGGGAACTTTCCCCTGTGTACTGCTTGTATATCTAGCCCAACAGCCATGCCATGTCAATCTTTCAGATGGTGACACATATTACCACCATGCATTTACAATGGTTTACTGCTAGCATGTGTTATACTGGTGGGAATTGTCTTTGGCACTGCAGTTGTGAGGACTTGGCCCTGTCATCATCAGTAGTGGGCAATGGCCACAAGGTCATACCTCAACATGTATACATATGGACCACTCTTACACAATATGAAACACACACCAACCTGACACACACATATCTGCATATTATACAAATGCTACAATCTATCCTGCTACCTTGGCAACCTCTGGGCATCCATGCTCCACTGGTATTATAACTACATATACATGTTACTACATTTTTACATAGGATTGGGGGGGTACACATGACTGTTTCTACATTGCTACACAGGATTGTGGGGTGGCACACCTGACTGTTACTACATTTCTACATCAGATTGGGGGACACACCTGACTGTTACGTGTGTACATCGGATTGGGGGGCACACCAGAGCATTACTACACTTCTATGTAGGACTGAGGGGCACACCTGACTGTTACTACATGTCTACATATGATTGGGGGGGCACACCTGACTGTTACTACTGTTGATATAGGCTATGGGGGGCACACCTGACTGTTTCTACATTGCTACACAGGATTGGGGGGCACATACCTGACTGTTACTACATGTCTACATATGATTGTGGGCACACCTGACTGTTACTACATGTCTAAGCATGGTTGGGGGGCACACCTGACTGTTTCTACATTTCTACACAGGATGGGGGGCACACCTGACTGTCACTACATGTCTATGTAGGATTGGGGTGTTCACCTGACTGTTACTACTGTCTACATAGGCTATGGGGGGCACACCTGATTGTTTCTACATGGCTACTCAGGATTGGGGGGAACACCTGACTGTT
The DNA here is from genome assembly GCF_019279795.1 of Protopterus annectens. Lineage (NCBI taxonomy): Eukaryota > Metazoa > Chordata > Ceratodontiformes > Protopteridae > Protopterus > Protopterus annectens. The sequence continues at coordinate 1,161,177,080 of NC_056744.1, forward strand.
CCTACATGTCTACATAGGATTGCGGGGCACACCTGACTATTACTACATTTCTACATAGGATTGGGGGGAACTTGACTGTTACTATATGACTACATAGGCTATGGGGGGCACACCTGACTGTACATTGCTACATGGGATTGGGGGGGCACACCTGACTGTTACTACATGTCTACATAGGACTGGGGGGCACACCTGGCTGTTACTACATTTCTACATAGGATTGGGGGGAACATGACTGTTACTTCATGTCTACATAGGCTATGGGGGGGGCACACCTGACTGTTTCTACATTGCTACACATGATTGGGGGAGTGCACACCTGACACTTGCACACATTTGCTATGACTGTACTGGTATGTCAGGTACTCCATTTCATTCTGTTTTCTAACCTATTATGCTGACTAGAGGCATGTCAGTGTACTACAGGTCCTATGTTTGATTGACATACATATTAGTTTCTGACTTCCTACTCTTCAGAACTAACATCCTGCTGCCTGAACTGATGTGGTCTGTCTGTGTAGGCCTGGGCAGGAGGCTACCCATAGGCATCATTCAGTGGCCATAGAACAGCCTTTGTTTGTGTTTGTCTACACCTGTCCTGCTGGCTGTGACTGTTGTTGGGTATGTGAACCGCCCTGACTGGTGTGTGTGTGTCATATGGACACACATGTGGACCAGCACATTTCCTGCAGTGGGTTTTGCCAACATGTGTAGTACTGGCTACTTTGGTGACACCCGTATTTGTTACAGATCTCATGCTGCCACTATAGGTGCCTACTATCTGCTGGCATCCTATTCAGCCACTGATTCCCTTGCATGCTCACATCCATACCATACATACAAGTAACTACAAATGCTACTCCAATCAGCAATCAGTAAGGGGAGTGACTTACCTTGTGGGTGTCAGTATTGAGGATGGAGCTGGGGGCTGCCTATGTCGGATGCACATAGTACACTCCCTATACATGGTTGAGCACAGGTAGTGTCATGTTTGGCATCCCTTTTACTGTATGTGCAAGTCAGAGAGAGATGTCATTCCCTGGGTCCCTACTGTGTCAGTGTATGTGCTATGCGTTGCCTCTTTGCCAAGACCATGGCATACTGGGCATGCCTCCATCTGCCTACTAGGGCAGGTTCAGGTTGTTCCTCCTCCAAGTCATTCTGTGCCTGTGCAGGTCTTGGCATTGGCAGGGAGGGGGGCTGTGTGGCCCTGCCCCATGCTGTTCCTGCTGCAGCTGTTTCCACAGGATCATACTGTGTAGCATGGCACATACGATAATTCGGGTACATGTAGCTGGTGAGTACTGCAAGACTCCACTGGATTATGTCCAGGCACTGGAACCTGACTTGAGCATCTCAAAGACATGCTCTATTATGATTATGGACTGTGCGTGTGCTTCATTATGGCATTCTTGTTCGGGTGTTTGTGCATTTCCGATGGGTGTCATCAGTCACAGCTCCACCGCGTAACCAGCATCCCCCACTAGGTGACCGTAATGGATGTCCCCATTGGCAAATCTCTGGTACAGCTACAGCAGATGCCAGATGTGGAAATCATGATAGCTTCTAGGGCAGCCAGCACACACATTCATTATAATGCCCTGGGCATTGTACACAAACTGGCAGTTGATGGAGGGGAAGCCCTTGCGGTTGATGTAGACCTTACCCTGCTCACTGGGTGGTGCCTTGATGCATATCAGCGTTCAGTCTATAGCACCCACCACCTCAGGGTATTCTGCTATTTGGTGGAAGAGATGCATATTGCTGGCCAACACCTCACGGGTGTTGAGGAAATATAAGTGCTCACCGGCATGTGCTGACATGGCATACAGGAACTGGTGGAATACTCTGGATGCTGATGCCTGTGAGATTCCCGTGATATCCCCAGTTGGGATTTGGGAGGTACCTGTGGCTAGTATTCCTAGGCCTACACATACCTTGGTATCCACTGGGATGGGTTCCCCTCTGTTAGTTCTGTGTGTCAAGTGTGGCAGGCACAGCTCAACAATTTGCTGTAGGAGGTCGCTGTCCACCCTATAGCTCTCCACTATCTCCAGGTCATATAACCCCTGGTAGGTTACCCTGGGTCAATACACCCTTCTCCATCTCCTCACTGTGGGTTGGTCAACAGCATTCTCATCCTACCACCCTCAGCCTTTTCCACATGTTGATGTCTGATAGCTGCTTCAGCCCCTATCATTCTGTTGTTTTTGTTTGTTAAAATTTCCCTGCTTATATTCACCAGTGGTGTAAAGTGTGGGAAAAACCAGAGGGGAAAGGTGTTTGCATAGTTTATAGTAGTGTCCTGGGCTGGGCTGGTCTGCTGCCTGTGTAATTGGCTGATTCTGATATATTTCACCTGCCAGCTATGCTAGTTCTCCTAGATTACCTTCCTACTGCTGTTTTCCCTTCCCATTGCCTTCCTGTTTAAGCCCAGGGCCACGCCGTGCAAACACAATGCTCAAATGTGCACAGAGCTGCTATTTCCTGGTTTACTTTTTTTATTTTACCTTTAAAACCGGGTACAAGGTTTGCACACTCGCTTAGGCAATGTACAGATTGCTATGCAGCCTCTGACACACCCCCTTGCTTAGCTCTACTAAGTTAGGATCAAACCCGAGCCACAGGGCTCCATTCTGCTTACAGTATGCCTGACACCCCCCCCCCCATGATGTCAGCTAACTCCTAGGCTTGCACCATGCTATTCCTGCTCTTACACTGCTGGGTGCTGACTAGCATGCAGGGGAAATCTGGGATTCAGTATCATTCCCCTCATTTGCATAGGATTGCCTGCTGATGTATAGTTACATGTCCCACACTGAGCCTCCCCCCTTAGCAACCACTATTCACTGGCCATGTTGTCTTCTGCCTGTCATTGGGTATAATGGCAAAATAGTGATTTCAGTTAGAATGCTTATTTTATGTTGTTTTTTCTTATTTTCTGGCCGATCCCATTTGCGAGCCACTGCCCTATGCTTAAACAACTGAGATTGGCTAAAAAAATAAAAGTTAATTTTTTTATTTTTGCAAATATTTTCCATGCCAATGGCCTTATAGTTGGCCATTGGCATGATTTCTATATGATATTCACCCTTTATTTGGAGCTGCCATGGCTCCATTTTGTAATTTGCGGAAATATACTCCATTACTGGCGGAGTACATTTCTGCAGATTACACTTGTCCTGCACGTTTGGTTTCCAGCTTCCTGGATCACAAATTCACCTCATTTGCATGGATTTCTCCTGCAAATGGGGTAATTTGCATACAGGGGCTGAATCCGTGCAGGACTAGTGCAGGAGCACTCATGCACATCCCTGCAGGTTATTCCTGGATCACACAGCAGACATATTGCCTGCTGGAGCTCCTGCACTAGTCCTGCATACTATGCAAGGCTTGCAGGATCCTGGGGATTGTGTACATTATTAATATCAACTACTTGAGTTTCAGAAAATCCAACAGAGCTCGTAGACTTACATCTTGACCTGTGTTTTCTCCATCTCCTCCTATTTCTAAAGGGACATTACTCATACTTGTGCCACAACCAGAATCTAAATTCCTGAAAGAACAACTTTTTTTAAAAGCTGTTGTCATCTGTTGTGACTCAGTTTCCGTATCTGTAAAGGAGGATGAATCCTCACCAGATGTATCTCTAGTAGTTTTCTTAAGGATGGATTTTTTTCTTTTTCTTTTTTGAACAACATTAGGAGGGTCTACTTTAGAAAATTTAACACTTTTTGCTGGTTCAAAAGGTTTCCCTGTGCCATAATCTTTGACATCTCTTTGAAATTTACATAATTTCCTGGCTTTTAGTTCTCTTTCAAATTCTAATAGATCAGTGCTTAGCTTCTTTAAACAAGTTCCATAAATCAACTGACCATCAAATTGTTTGGCTAGTTCACACATCTGAGTGACTTCCGACACACAACTGTCCATCCTACGTTCATAAAATACATGGAATACCTTAACAAATTGATAGAAGTGGTCTGTTGTATTTCAGACCATGCTGTAAATAAAGTGTTATCAGCTTTACTCACCGAAGGTTTAATGCAAATACGCAAACCTCTTGGAGAGATACCCTTAGATAAATATGCCTTGAAAAATTTCAAGTGCCATACACACGATCTAGGATTTTTCATACTTTTCAATAGCTTATCAAAACATCAGTACATTGATTGCCAGATTGCAATTCTTTACTGCAATGTATGCCTGAATTAGTGTCTAATCCAAAAACCTGAATGTAATCTTTATCTGCCAAAAGCCCCTCCAATATGGTTATCAAGCCCATTGTGGAAACTCTATACTCCCCAAACTCAGCCTATATCAATATGTATAGAATTATAAATCAGAGTTCACCCAAACAATCAGACCCACTTGAAAAAATGTTTTTCCTATATTTGAAAAATCATATTCCTTGAAAAAATATATTATATATAGTTTAATCAACATACGGAAAATGTATGTATAGAAAAACCTATATATAAGGTGACCAAAGATTTTAATCTACACATAAGTCAAATGTTCCATAAAAATTAAAATCATTCTACTGACCTCATATATTATTTTAATGCTGGCCTATTTTAAACAACAATCCTGGTTTAGATTGTAGTCAAAAATAACAAAATATATTGGCAAGACTTTGACATTCCTTATGTTACAAAAAAAAATAAAAATAATAAATCATCCACCCACACCCCCTGCATTGCCAAAGTGCCGTACGATACCTCCACAACCTGCTAAAGCAGAAAATGTGTGCAAATGCACAAATAATGGGAGATAAATACCTCAAAAGGGACAAAACATACATATTGCCCACAAAAGCTTGACAGTTGATAGAAAACAGGTCATCCATTAGCATGAATTACGGAAAGGTAGAAGTCTGAAAGCAAATGTATGCCAATATTCCCTTTCAGCAGTGCATGTTGACAAAGGCACAAATTATGGGGGGAACAGATAATAAATTAGGGATATGTCTGAAAAATTGCCCTTACACAATTAGAAAGTTGATAGAATACAGGATATGTATTAGCAGGAGTCCCTGAAGCATAGATGCCTGAAAGCCAAATGAATGTCAATATTTCACGATTGCAGTCCTCAATTACTTGGTAGAACACCACAAGCCTCACTTATATAACATAATAATGTAATAATAATAATATATACTTTTTTCCTAGCCTAAGGAATGTTTAAGTATAGCTAAGCAGGTGTCACGTAATGCCCCTCCGCTTAGCACAGCTTAAACATCCCATAGGAGATAAATGCAAATATAGAGGTGAAATTTCCCAAGCTGAGATAGTGTAGTGGTTAGAATCCTTGATTTACATGCAAGCATTTATAGTTCGAATATGAAAACAGGCAACTCTTTCTTCTATGGGAAAGCAGTGTTAAAATTATTTTTGCAAATTTAAATTATGTAGCAACTGATTTTTGTCAACCAGGGTAGTTTAGCAGATCCAAAAATGAGATGTCACTCTCAAAAGTACATGAAACCCTCATATAAACACAAGTGCCCCATACAGTATAGTCACACAAGAATGGAATTTAATGAAAGCACATAAGGAGATGTCATGGAAGGTAAATATAAAATTAAACTATGTCAGTAATGATGAATCAATCTCACAATCTAAATACTTTATAAAATGAAATGTGAGCAATGCTAAGTAGTGCTCAGCTATGATAAACTGATGTAAGCAATGCTTAAATGTAAATGCTAAGCAATAAGTAACCCAGCTAAACAGATTTGCGCATTGGTAAGCAGTGCTGAATATCTATCTCATTAAGCAATGTCAGCCTTAGCTAAGTGGGTTTGTGTGTCACATAGCTTAGCTCAGCATATTCAAAATGGTCCAATGATGACAAAGGGTGGGAATTTGGCTCTATTTAAATCTTGCAGGTGGCAATACAGCCATAACCAGTTGTAGCTCATCCTTGCAGACACTATAGCTGGTGTAGTAGAGGGTTCACACTTTCAGGCGCAATGCTGGGGCATTCAGGAGTCCAGGGTCATGGTTGGACTCCTAGTGAAAGAACATAAGGAAAGACTGCTGCAGGGCCAGTACCTTGTCTCCCAATACAAAGCAGAGGCCTGGGACCATCTCAGAAGTGATCTCACCAGTGCTACTGGTGTCCCTTAAACTGCTGAACAGGTCTGGTACCATTTTGCTGACTTTAGGTGTAGGAAAAGGGAGCTCTTGGACCAGTGGACCCAAGACACATGGGCACAGAATGTCCCAGAAGTGTGTACGTATTAGTATCAATTAATGTTTACCAAAGTCTAGCCTGCATATGTGACTGATAGGTATGCATAAATGTTTCTTTATCTCCTGTACAGCTACGGATGAGAAGGCTGCGAACATAGATGCCCATGCCAGCAGGTTGCTAAGACTGCACTGTGAGGAGAGTGAGTAGAAATCTAGCTTGTAGTATTCAGGGTAAATAAACAGAAAGGAGTAGAATGTCAACTGCCAGTAGGTTAAAATGTGCATTGTGTGTAATGAATAAATGAAACGTTAGCAGAGTAATAATGATGTACAGGATATCGATCAATAAAAATGCCAGTACCCTTCAATAAAACTAAAAAACCCAGATTGGTGTGTTTACTTTGGTATGTGATGGTATGAATCTAAATATATACAGGTTCTGCACAGCAACTATCGCTCTGACAGCATGAATTAATTGAGGCTCATCTGACAAAGAATGTGGAGCTGTAAAACAGGAGATCAACTATATGAAATGTTCCATACATCAATATCTGATCCCTGAATAGTAATGTGTAAACTATTATAGCAATAACCCGCGCCTGGGTGTGGGTAATGCTGGATTTAGTTGGTGTGGTTTGCTCACGAGGGTGAAGCCCGAGTGGCCAAACAAAGACAACCGTGGGTAAATCCAGCATTATCCACACCCAGAAGTGGGTTATTGCTATTATACAATGGCATTATTTAAGAAAAAATATATATTTTTCTTAAATAATAGCATTGTATAATGCCTCCTTGCTGCCCTTCTGCAGCTGTCTGGTATTCTGTGGCAGTTCTGATGTACTGTGCATGCATATGCTTACTCAGTACATCAGAGCTGTGGGCAAAAGCAACAGAGAAAGCAAGATCTCCGTTGCTTTTTACAAACTGTCTCGCTATGTTAAAGGAGTTTAACATAGCGAGACAGCTTTAAAAAAAGCAAAATAGAATCTCTGTTGCTTTTTTAAAGCTGTCTCGCTATGTTAAACCCATTTAACATAGCGAGACAGTTTTGAAGAGAAAGCAACGGAGAAAGCAAGTTCTCCATTGCTTTTTACAAAGTGTCTTGCTATGTTAAAGGAATTTAACATAGCGAGACAGCGTTAAAAAAGCAACGGAGAATCTCTGTTGCTTTTTTTAAAGCTGTCTCGCTATGTTAAACCCATTTAACATAGCGAGACACCTTTAAAGAAAGCAACGGAGATAAGATCTCCATTACTTTTTTTAAAGCTGTCTCGCTATGTTAAACTCCTTTAACAAAGCGAGACAGTGTCTAAACAGCAACTGAGATCTTGCATTCTCCATTGCTGTAAAAGAAGAGTTATACTAATGGAAAACGTCTGGGCGACCAGACCTTTTTCCATTACTATAACTCTGATTTACAACATTCACACTGACCAATCAGCATGCCCATTTTGGAATATTAAGGGGGGATCATTGTATAATATACTGTATCCCCTACAGCAGTGCTTTATTTTAACCATGGCTTTACAGACTGTAATATGTCAAAGTATTAATACACAGTACAAGAACAATCTGCCATGCATGAATGTCTGAATTACAAGGTCAGACTGTCCAACTAACAGAGTATTAGGTAGAAAACAGTCAAACAAGCAGACAGCAGTTTCTCAATAGCTCATTGTGTGGAAATGCAACCTTGTTGTACCTTTTTGCACAAACAGGCATGGTTCGAATCCGGGGAGTGGTAGTACGCTGTATGCATAATTGAACCCAAGAATATGTGTAGAAACAGTCAGGTAGTGTTAATAGAAATTTCCTCTACAGGTCTGCCAGGTAAGGAAATGTTTCTATTAGCTGTAAGAGGCCTGTACTAATACACTGTGTACAACACTTCCACTGTCCAACCCCAAGGCTGCAAATGACTGCAAGATAAGTACATACACCAAGTTGTTTTGCCCGATAAATGTCCCTCAAGTGTCATGCTGTCATGTCTAGTCATCACTGCTGCCAATACCCAGGGTGACAGATAGAAATCCATGCGGAGTATGGCAGTAGCACACACACACAGCATGAGTGCAGGGCACCCCTGTCAGTGTCACATATGTAACCTTGAATATGTGAATATATGTAGAAATGGTCAGGTAGTGTTAACAGATATTCCCTCCACAGGTAAGGAAATGTATGTATTAGCTTTAAGAAGGCTTTAGTAATACACTGTGTACAAACATCCCACTGCCCAACCCGAGGACATAGGTAGATGTAAAGTGAAGTCATACCTGGACAGTAATGAGGAGAGCAATGATTAGTACAGTTGTGAACAATCAAAGCCTATACAGTTGTTAATTGACATCTCCCCCCCACCCTATCTGCACCAATAATTCATACACATAATCAATGGGTATGTTTTTCTCCAAAACTACTGTTGGGACATGTGTCCTATTGTTCTACAAATATTGAATCGTTTAATTATTAATGTTCCCTGTTCAAATACTATCATTGTTGGCCTGTTGCTATCAATGTAACATGCATGCCATTATGATGCCTACTGTTGTACCACTTATGTATGTGTTCTGTTTGCTATGCATCTATTTCAGATCTGTAATTTTGGGTTAATTGGAACACCATGCATGCTGTTAAAACTAATTTTGAAATGTTTTGTTCATGACTAACCAACATATTTTGTAAAACCTCAACACCATAGCACGTCTGGGAAGGCAGATCCAGGTGGATCCGCCTATCCTGCCTCATCTGGCCATGGTACTGGGCACCAGCATATCTGGTACCCAACCCGGGCCCTCCTCGTCCGCTGGTCATGCACCACGTTCGGGTGGAACCACCTTAGGGGATGGGGCCTGTCCCCCCCAGGGAGTGGGTGTGGACAGGAAACTGTCACCCATAGCCAGGTCCAGGGTTTGGTGCATAGCTCCATCCAAAAGGGGTTTGATGGACAGCTGCGCCAGATTGAGGGCCACCTGGTGCATCTTCAGGGTCAGCCTGCCCCTCCTGTCCAGCTCCCGGCATAGCCACCTTTGGAGCCGTGAAGGTGCAGTGGTGACTGCCCATGGGTAGGGACATCAGTCCCACTGTATCCATTTGGGGGCTCATGGGCATCTGATTCCCATCCACCCTCCCCATCCAAGGTGTTTACTCCCCACATGTGTCATATACCTCCCCTGTCTGCTGTCTTGTCTGTCTTCCTACCCAACTTACTTCCACAAATATACCTGCTATCCTTCCCCAACATGCCAATCTCACCATAAAAAAAGGGCATCTGTTCCCTCCAAAAACATTACACCCCATACATAGCTGTCCATTTTGCACACGTGTCCACTGGACACATGTAATCTGGTCCAATTAGCTTGACAACCCTTTACTGTTGTCCTGACCCCTCTCTCAGGGGGTTTAAGTGTTCAAATTTACCTCCAAATTCTGTAGAAATTCACAGCTGTTGCTGTAGAAGAAATGGTCAGCTATAGACCTTTCCAACACCTGTCCTACACTTCCCTAGCTACCTTTCATACTGTACTTCCTCTGCATGCCCCTTTTTTTCACCACTTTCCTATCGCCCCTTTTTCTTTTCATTTAAAGAAATTAGCACAGGGGTAAGCAGGAATAAGCAGGGGAAAGTGAAGCTAAAATGTATTAACTTTAGCTTAGCATCGCTTACCGTCAAGCAAACCCACACAAACCCTCTCACAACTGCTTAAAAATACCTTAATCACTCTGTATCCATCATACCTTGTTCTGTCCAGAAACAAAATAGTCAGCTCTCCAAGTCTCAAATCCAGGATGCTGTGATCTACAATCACAGCAACATACCACTACAGCTATCTGAGCTGTGAAAGTGTGCAGTGCTTTAACAAACATATCATGCATTCTGCTCATTTAACATTAATGAAAAAAAAAACATCAATCCTCAGTCTCAAACCCATGAACCTGTACATTATAGTCAGAGCAAAGCACCACTACACCATCTGAGCTGCAGTCTCTTATATGTTTTTTGAAACATATCAAGCAATAGCGGCATACAACATTAGGGTGAAAGCTCTGTGGAGTCATTCATGTGTTGTATATAGACATATACATATATATATATATATATATATATATATATATATATATATGTGTGTGTGTGTGTGTGTGTCTGTTGAAATATATTTATGAAATAGTAGATACATAATATAGATATACATATACAAAGGAAAAGAAAAAAATATATATATATACATACACACACACACACACACACACATATATATATATATATATATATAAATATATAAATGTATGTATATAACATGCAGTGCCGTCAGACCTCAGAACCATCCCTTTCAACCTCTTAGTGTAAGAAACTTGTACAAAGGCTGTAAAATGGGAGGGGGTGGACCACATATAGGGTCATATTTCAAATATCACTGTTAAAAACGAAGGCATTTGCTGCAGCAACAGGGTGCATTTCAGCAGACAATTACTGAAAGATATGAGGATTGAAACTGAAATGTTATGTCATTATTTACTGACATAAATCCTTGGATCATCAAAATGATTTACCAGACAAATACAAATAAACTGTGGAACAGAACAAAAGTATGGGCCAAACATCCGGACATTCTGTGAAAATCCTAGCAGTGGAGAGGTATGCTTAGAACCCCTTAGTGCAATGAATCTGGACAAGCCTGACAAAGTGGGGGGGACAAAGGCATGAAAATAGAGAGATATCCAAAATGCATGAGTAGATAAGCTGAGAAAGTAGATGTAGTAGCACTGTCTGTCGTAACATATATTGACTGAAATATCACAAGTCTGGGGCTCAATTGCTTCTTATTAGTTAGTGACCTCAATCCCTGCACCATCCCACTGATGTGTCAGGAATACACAACAGTTATGGGGACCAGACCAAAGATATCAGCCAGAGAGCTGGACATGCTATGAATGTGTGGACATAACACATTAGGGAAACTACACTCAGCTACCAAGCAACATCCAAACTACAATAAGACTGACATAACACTATCCAAATCCAGCTCTGGGGCTGTACACATGCATTTGCAAATATAACAGGCACTACAGAGATGTAAGAGTACTGGAAAACAGACACTGGTGTAAAAGTGCATACCCACAACCAATTGTACCACAGTTAAAGTGACATACCAGTAAGCAAACTGAACACTACAGTATAATGACTGTGTGAGCAACAATATCCCGTTTGCCACTCACAAATTACCCCATACATATACTGCCCCAAGTCCCAGTGTAGTGGGAATCTTGAGGTGTTACAGGACATGTCACGGTCTGCCCGTACAAACATTTACAGGTGATAGGAAACCAGAAACTGGAGCAGCATGCACAGTCAGATAGAAACGGCCCATGACACTCAAATGTACCCCCCTCCCTACACAGCCCAAATAACATGTACACACTACACTGCTACACAATCATGACAGTCTGTTAACAATGGCAAGACATACACAGACTTCTCAAATGTACAGTTTCCCACAGAAATGTATAGACACAGGACTCGTATATATGGTCGGTTCCTTGTTACATGTCTGGAGGTCTATGACATCACTGGGATGGTAACAGGAATGAAGGCAATAAATAATGATACTACATACCTCTGAACCTCTTACTGCATGACATCTAGACAAAGCCTGACATAACTGGGGGACAGAGGCCCAAACACAGGAGTATATTGGACATATTGCTTTTATAAATTTAGACAGTTTCTGGTGTTACAGGGTTTGTTGTCACATATATTTTCTGAGGGATATGAAGTTAGTAACACCAATAGATGTTAGCATTTACTGACTACATTCCCCAGAGTATCCTACTGATTAGCCAAGGACAACAACTGTCTGGGGAACAGACCTAATATTTGAGCCACGCATCTGGACAGTGTCTAGGCCTCTGGACAGTGTAGAGGTATGACCGCAGTCATGTAACAGAATGGAAATCCCCTGATAGCTGCCAAACATGTCACCCAGCACTTTATGAAGCACAGTAAGACCAACATGACACTCCCCCACACCAGCTCTGGGCAATTACCCATGTATATTCAAATATAGCATGCACTACAGGGATGCAACTGTAGTGTAAAGCAGATAGTGGTGCAAACATTTCCACCCAAAAACATTTGCACCACAGTCACAGCAACGTACCAGTACCCAAACTGAACTTCAGAGTAGAACGACTGTCTGAACAAACATATCCTGATTGCCAGTCATACACTACACTGACATATACTGATGAAAATCACAGTGTTCTGGGAATCCTGAGGTGTTACAGAACATTTCATAGTCTGCCCCTACAAGCATATAGACCTGATAGACCATCAGCAGCCATAGCAGCATGCACAGTCAGATAGGTAAAGGATGTATGGCACTCACATCTGCTACTCTCCCTACTCAGCCCAACAAACATCTACACACAACACTGCTACACAATCTTGGAAGTCTGTTCACAATGGCCAGATATACATAACTGTCATATGTACAGATTTCCACAGAATTTCCAGGGTGTAGAACCATAATCCTGGCCACTGCCCCATATCATGGCCAGGAGCCTGCTAGGTCACTGGGATGACAACTGGAGTGCAGCCGGTAATTAATGATATACCATACCCTGCACCTCATAGTGCATGACATCTGGACAAACCATGATGTACTTGGGGGACAGGGCGCTAGAAAGAGGGGCATATCACACATGATGGTGTTACAAACTGAAACAGTAGCTGGTATTTACACACATTGACAACATCCCTGAAAGGATATGATGTCTGGAACACCAATGGATGTCAACAGTTAGTAACTACAATCCTCACATTATCCTAAAACCCTCAGAAAAACAGACGCTGTTCGAGGAACTGACCAAACAAAACAGGCAAACCTCTGGTCACTGTGTGTATAACATGCCACTTGAGAGGTATGTCAGAGGCATATCACTGTCAGATGTCAAGTCACTCAGTAAATGCATGCACAGATGTTCCCTGTCAATCTAGCAGCCCTCCATGTGTATAACAGCACTAATGACATACAATCTGCACCCAATTCTGGAGCTTTATCCCCCATGCTGTTGGGCTGTCCCCATATGTTCTGTCCTGTGAGGTATTCCCACCTACTGTATGTGAAGCTGTAGCCTCCACACCTCCAAAATGTCCCCTGCACAGGCATGGAAAAGGGGAAAGGCCCACACGAAGGACGTGCCATATGTTGGAACTAGCAGCAGTGTCCAGGCCCATACCACAATACTATGTGGGCACCTACACAGCTGTATGGCCTCAGCAATACCTGACAGGACAACATTAATCCCCTCAAGGTAGGTTGAATGCCTGTGGTGGACAGCAGTAATACACAACTACCATCATAGGTGGAAATAATCACAGGACAGGCCAAGAAGGAACAGGTGCCTCATTGGCAGCCATGTCACCTTGTTCTGCACAAGCAAATGAGGTCATAGGTGATGTACACTAAGGCTGTCGTTGAGTGCAAACTGGATACATCCACCAAGGCCAATTATTAGGCCTTCCAGATGTGTGTCTGCAATTCCAGAGGCGACACACATATCTGCTCTGTAGTGGGTGGTCAATAACACCACATACACATATGCCATAGATATAGCCAACTGGCTGCAGACAGGTGACATGTAAACTTCACCCCCTGTCCCCCCATAGGTTCACATGTGCATGTACAGCACCTGCCCCCCCCTCCATGATCAGGAAGCAGGTCTGTAATGCCCTCTCAAAGGCAACACATAGAAGTCTCCATAGGCCTGATACCATTCCAGGCTGCATCCTATATGAACACAGGCATGGGATCTCAGTCCTATTCTGCAGCATAATCAACCACAGCCTGAGCACCAGTGTCATCCCTTTTGCACAGAGGACAGACAGAAAGTAAGTTGATAGAAAACAGGTTATACATTAGCATGAATGTTCTGAAGGATGCAAGTCTGAAACTGAAATGTATGCCATTATGTCATGACAGCAGTCCTCAATTACATGGCCAAAAACCTCAATACTTTCCATTTAATATAATAATATAATATTAATATGTAATAGGAGATACATAAAAATATATAGCGCAAATCCCCATACCAAGGTAGTGTAGTTGTCAGAGTCCCAGCTTTGCATGCAGGCATACATGGTTTGAGTACTACAATAGGCAAGCCAATTTTACATGGGAAAGCAGTGTTAAAAGTACTATTTTCATATTAAAATATGTGGTCAGTTATTTTTGCCACCCAGGGTAATGAAGCTGGTGTAAAATGGAAGTGTGAGTGCATATAACACGTGAAACCACCCACATATACACATGTCCCATACAGTACAGTTACACCCCTTACTACTGTAATGAAGGCACATTTTATATTTTATAAGAAATATATAAAAATATAATATAATATAATATAATATAATATAATATAATATAATATAATATATTATATTATATTATAATGTAATATAATGATATAATATTATAATTATGATAATATAATATTATAACAATATACTATTATTATTATTATTTTATAATATAATATATATAGAAATATATATAAAAGATGTATTTTTAGGAATGAACTGTGAGCATTGGTTAGTAATGCTCAGCTATGCTTAGCAGGTTTAAACATTGCTCAAATATGAATGCTAAGCAGCAGGTAGCTCAGCTAAGTGGATATGCACACTGGTAAACGTCACTAAGTGAAGGCAACAAAAAATGGCAAACAATAAGTAAAAACCCGATTTATTCTCGTAAGCGCTTTCATACATTCAAATAGTTGCACTTCATCAGAGACAGATGTCTGATGAAGTGCAACTATTTGATTGTACAAAAGCGCTTACAAGAATAAATTGGGTTTTTACTTTTTTGTGGTTTCTAAGACTGCAGTGGTGGTACTGCAGTAGCGTTGTCACCTCATAGCAAGACGTTGTCCCATTCGATTCTCAGCTAGAGTGTCTTCTGTGTGGAGGCATACATGAATGAGGCGTGCCTTCATTGAAGGTTGTGCATCAGGGCTGGTAACCCGGTATGTAAAAATCCACTACCAATCATTAGCGGACCAGAGTTCTTCTGTGGCGACCCCTAACCGGGAAAAGCCAAAAGACACAAACTTTTTGTGGTTTCTGGTGTTTTTTCTGCTTTGTTTGCTAAGTGAAGTCAATGCAGGTTACACATCTGTACATTAAACCATGTGTTGGCATCGCTTAGCATTGTGCAAACCCACTTACAACTGCTTTAATTGCTCTGTTTCCATCAGCCACTGTTCTGCCCAGCAACAAAATGAGGTCTGCCAAGGCTCAAACCCAGGTCCTTATACACCATTGTCAGAGCAATGTACCATTACACCATTTGAGTTGCAAGAACTACTGATGCCTTTTCAAATATATCACTTAGTAAAGTCATTTAACAGTAGGGAAAACATTCCTTAGAATCAGTCAGGTTTTGTATTTATATATATACACATGTATATATGTATGGAGATGCATATATATGGAAAATATATACATAATATAAATAACTATATACACATAAAATATATACATGCACACACACACACATATATGTATATATATATATATATATATATATATATATATATATATATATATATATATATATATATATATATATATATATATATATATATATATATATATATATATATATATATATATATATAAATATATATATATTTTATATATATATATATATATATATATATATATATATATATGTGTGTGTGTGTGTGGTGGAGTCATACCACACAACCATACCTCTCAACCCCTTAGTGCAAGAAATCTGGACAAAGGCTGTCCAAATGGGGGGACAATGGGCCCAAACTAGGGACATATTTTGAATATTGCTCTTATAAATGTAGAATGTTGCCAGAGTGATAGGGTATGTTTCAGCATACATGTTCTGAAGGATGTGAGTTCTGAAACTGAAATGCATGTCATCATTTACTGTCAGAAATCCTCAGCTCATCACAGTGATTTACCAGGGATATAAAAATAACGAATCTGTGGAACAGACCAGAAATATGAGCAATAAACCTGGACATACTGCAACAATCCAGACAGTCGAGAGGTAGGCTCAGAACCCCTTAGTGCAACAAATATGGACCAAGCCTGACAAAGTGGGGAGAGAAAGCCATGAAAATTGGGACATATCTGAAATACTGTAGTAGATACAGTTGCTGCAGTAACACTCATGTCTGTCCTAACATATATTGACTGAAATAGCACAAGTCCAATACTCAATTACTTCTCACTAGTTAGTGACTGAAATCCTCACATCATCCTACTAATGTGTCAGAAATACACACTACTTATGGGGGGCCAGGCAACAGTACATCCTACAAATATCTGGACATAACATCACATTAGGGAAACTACACTCATGTCACCAAGCACTATCCAAGCTACAGTCAGACTGACACAACACTAATCCAAATCCACTAGGGGAATTACACATGTATTGGCAAATATATCAGGCACTATAGGGATGTAAAACCACTGAAAACATACACCAGTGTGAAACTGCATACCCACAACCAATTCCAACACAGTCACAGTGACATAATGATAAGCCAAATTAACAGTACAGTATAAGAACTGTCTGAACAAAAATATGTCATCATGTTTGCCACTCGCACACTACCCCTACATATACTGGCCCAATTCACAAGTAGTATGACACCTGACCATGGTATGGGACATGTCTTAGTCTGCCCCTACAAACATATACAGCTGATAGACCACCAGAAACAGGAGCAGCATGCATAGGCAGATAGAAAAGGAGCCATAACACATACATCCAACCCCCTCCCTACACAGGCCAAATAACATTGACACACTACACTGCTACACAGTCCTGACAGTCTGTCAACAATTGACAGAAATACACAGACCTCTCAACTGTACAAAGTCCCACAGAATGTCCAGACTTTCCCCTCATATATATGTTATTCCACATAACATGTTTGGCAGTCTGATACATCACTGGAGATGATATCAAGAATGTAGGCACTAAATCATATACCATATCTATCAACATCTTACTGCATGACATCTGGACAAAACCTGACATAATTGTGGGACAGGGGCCCAACAACAGGGGCATATTTGAAATATTGCTGCTATAAACTGAAAAAGTTTCAGGTGCAACAGGGTTAGCTGTAACATATATTTTCTGAGGGATATCAAGTCAGAAACACAAATATATGTTAGCAGTTACTGACTGCAATCCCCAGAGTATGCTACTGATTTTTCCAAAGACAAACAATGTCTGAGGAACACACTAAACATAGGAGTCTAAACTCTGGCCATTCTGCACATAGCCCTACAGTTGGGAGTTATGTCAAACACATAACACTGTCAGAGTTAAAATCATGCAGAAACTCCATGTCCACACAAACCCTGTTAGACTAGCATTAATCCAAATATATAACAGCAATACTTACATTCTGTGCCTATGCCTGGAACATTCTCCCCCATTTTGTTGGTCTGTCTACACAGTTTTACTTGTAAGAGGTATTTCCTAATACCCTCTGTGATGCTGTTGTGCACACACCTTCATGAAGTCCTCCTAACTGGCAAGGAAAAGGGCCAACGCCCACATGAAGTACTCAATTATAGGAATGTGTTGCCATGCCATTGGCTATATGAATAGCAACACAGCTGTTATGCATGCAATTAGTAAGTGGGGGGCACCAATTGGTGCACAGGTCATCAGCTGCTCTTGAGCATTACCTACAAAAGACAAGCTGTTGCCTATGCAAAACAGATGTGCATCCTAAATTCTTGAGAGAGAGAGAAAGATAGTGAAACAAAAGTGACCACCCCTTTCAATCCATCTTGCTGTTTTAAAAACAGTAACTCTCCACTAAACCTTAACTTTTTAAACAGGTAAAACTCAAGTTACCTACTTTTACATCTAACTTCTCTAGTGCACACTGCAGAGTGCATTCTTTACAATCTTACCTTTAAGCATCCCTGTGACTAGCACTTTCTCTAATACCTGCTGGAAAGCACTAGGAAGCCTTAAACTCATACAAACACTGAACTCTCCTTGTTAACAAGGAGAAATTAATAGTAGGCACTAAACAGCCTATAATTGCAAAGTACCTTGCTAAGGAAACAGCTCCTATACTTTACAAAGAAAAAAAAAAGCCCCAAACCAGGCATGTCCAAGGGTCAGCTTCCGGTGATTTCTCCTGTCCACCTGGTGAATCTGGGCATACTGGGGCAATGCAGCAATTGCCTCATGTACACAGAAAACCCTCTCCTCCTACCACCCAACACTACAACCTGTGAGAGATGCACTTACATAGCCAAAATGGAAGCAAAGCTCTCTCCACCCAAGATTGTGCTAAACAGTCAAGAGGAGAAGGTTAACACCCACACTACACCTCAAGCAACACATAGCACTTCTAAACCCGCACCACCAACACCCACATACAGCAACACTAAATCCACATATGCAGAGGCCCTTAACTGTAACCTGCCCAAGCAACAAAGACCTCTGAAGCTGAAATGCAAACAAACACCAATCACAACCAATGTGTCACATAGTTCGCAACACCAGTGTGCCACCCA
>NC_056744.1:1161196368-1161206368 GCF_019279795.1 Protopterus annectens
AAAAAAAAGCAAACCAATTAAATTAATCAAAAAATTAAACAGAAAATATTTGAAAAGGATCACTCTACAGTGGGGAAAGGGGCAAAATCTGCATAATGGCCAAGGGAATTCTTTCCCTGTGTTAAATCGTCTGTTTGCAGTTTTTTGCTTTCCCTATTACCAGATCGACGTTTAGGTATTCGCTCACCTAAACTTTCAATCAGGTAATAGGAACTCAGATATTTATGACATTTACTCAGTTGCCTACAACAGCAACAGCCATGGTTTGAAGACAGCTTACAAAGCAGCAAAGGGATCTAATATTTGAAAGGTATCAGTCAGGAGTAGGGTACAATGACATTACCACAGCTTTGCATATACCATGGAACACAGTGGAGACAGTCATCAGAAGGTAGATTGAATATGGGAAAATACTGCTGTTGAAAAGTACCTGATGTCCCTCCAAAACTGATGAAAAGACAAGTCAAAACCTGGTCAGGGAGGCTGCAAGGAGACATATAGCAACACTGAGGGATTTGCAGGAATCTCTTACAAATACTGGTGTTGTGTACTACATGTGAGAACAATCTCCCATATTCTGCATAAGTCCGGCCTATGAGGTAGGGTCAGATGATGGACGCATTTCCCCACACCAAAAATATCCAGAGGGGATACAATTTGCAATACAGCACATCAAGTTTCCCAAAGGCATGTGTGGAAAGTGTTATGGTGTAATGAGACTATGGATCAACCTCACAGCCACAGTAACAAAAGGTACATGTGTTGTACAAGCAACACGTCTCTTCATGGTGAATCATGCTGGTAGCACTGGCCTGCTGTGGAGATGCTGTTCCAAAGCTGGAACTGGGCCTGTAGTCATGGTGGTGGAAATTCTGAACAGTTCCAAATAACTCCCACATCATGCCCAAATCCATCAGGCATCTGCAAGAATGCTAAGGATGGGGAGGGGTGTCAGCCTTCAACATGACAAAGACCTGAAGCATACATCCAAAGCTACCTAAGAATGGCTCCACCAGAACACACTCATGGTTATGGATTGTCCCAGCCAGAGTCTAGACCTAAACCAGATAGAAAAACCCCAGTGTGACCTGACAAGGGCTGTGCACATGAGCTGCCCTTGCAATCTGACAGAGTTTGGTGACCTTTGCAAGGAAGAGTGTCCAAATAATGCCAAATCAAGATGTGCCATGTTGATAGACGCCTTCCCAAGAATAGTGAATGTTGTAAGTCACTTACAAGATGCTTCAACAAGGTATCATTTTAAGGGTGTGCACACTTATGCAATCACCATATTGTACATATTTAATTCATTATATTTTACACATAGCACATTTGTTTGTTTATTGATTGGATTGCACAGGTCATATGTCACATGAAAGGTGGATAATATTTTTGAATGCATTATTGTGGTCTAATTTTATATATTACAAGAACATGGCATGTTAACAGGGGTGTGTACACTTATCATATCTACTGTAAGCTTAGAAGGTTGTTGGTGTAACAGGAATTGTGTGACCATACATTTACTGCTGGTTTGGTGGTCTGACAGTCAAATGTATGTCATTAATTGGTGACGTCAATCCTCAGATCATTCCAGTTATGTATCAGACAAACACAGGGGTTATGAGAAACAGAGCAAACATATGAGACAGACATTTACACATTCTGCAAGGATCTATACAGTTGTGAGGTATGTTCTGTAGCAGTTGCCACTGTGCTATACAGGTGAACAGAAATGATGCGTACATGGGTGCAGTCTGTGCAGGGGAAGGGCCATCACATACTAACACTACTCATGTATCCCAGAGCTCTATATTGTTAGTTACATGGATTAAAACTGGATGCAATGCATGATATTGAGGGCCATGTGTCATGCATGTCACCATTTGTGTAATGTGAGGTGTGTGTGTTTGTGTGTGTGTGTGTGTGTGTGTGTGTGTGTGTGTGTGTGTGTGTGTGTGTGTGTGTGTGTGTGTGTGCATGCATGTGTGCGTGTGTGTACCAGCCAACCTTAAAGTGCAGGTATTAATGTACATACATTGTCTTCTCCTCACAGGTGCCGATGGGGTTCGGGGTCCCTCCCACTTGGAAACTGATGTCAGTGTCTTTAGAATCTGACAATGATGATGGGAATAGTAAGGTACAGGTGGGGTTGCCAGGGGCTGAATCTGTGCCATTGATTGGCATCCCACTGTTGTCCACAGCATTCCCACACACAGTGACAATGCCCACACATACCCTGTCACCAGTGGCCATCGATGATGGACAGTTGGCAGGTGCTGGCATGGAACAGGCTAGTGTGGTGACTATGTCAGGTGTGAGTGCAGACACTGGCCATAGCCAGAGTGCAGGTGAGGTCCCACAGAGGCAGATGGACAGGGGTGCTCACAGGAAGACTGCTGCTCATCAATCCGCTGTTGCAAGTGCCACAGCAGGTGTCACCAGATGCATGTTTTGGGCTATCATGGATGCACAGGCACATAGTGAATGCAACACCAGACAAATACTCAGGGTGGTGGATGAACTCTTCCTGATTTATGTGGCAACATATATGACCTTGTTGAGGCCACACATCAAAATACTGAGGTCATGAATAGATGGTGGGATGAGACCTTAGGAATCCTTGACTGTCGCATGTCTGTGCCAGAGTGTGTGGTGGGAGATGGGCGTCGGCCATGTGGACGTAGGTCAGCACCAACATCAGCTGAGAGTTTACGGGGCCATGCATCTTCACACTCCCATAGTGGCAATGGCACCAGCACTACCAAAAGCGGGTTGCTGTCCACATCACAACGGAGCAGGCCATGGGCACATGGTCCTGGCCAGTCCCATCAGGGACATGGATCCAGCAGGCAGCAGTCACCATCAGTAAGCAGTACTGCATCTGACCTTGGGCCTTGTGGTGCCAGTAAGACCCCTGGCAGGACCAGTTCTCATGTCCGTGTTGTCAGTGGCCTGAGATGGTGAACTGGGTACCCTGCCATGTGCAGTGTACAGTTGTCCAACATACCCTTGTGTAGGGCAGCCACATGCTGTGATGTGTGCATACATATACACACACACATGTGTATCACAGGCAGGTCACCTTCAGACACACACACACACAGCACCTCTGCACAGCCCATCTATTGGATACCCCTCCAAACATGCACACACACATGATGTCAACCATATGGCCCAGCCTAGGCCTCTGGCAAACTGACACCACACCCTCTGCATATGATGAAACCTGTGCCACATCCCTGTCATCCATATCATTGATGCAGGGATGTCCTAATATGGCTCTGGTGCACAGGGTGAATATAAAACAGTGTAGCTATGTAATACTGTATAAAGTGCTGTTATGGGTACAAATACAGGTGTATGTACCTTATTAGCCAGGATGCATTATTGCTGTCAGTACCATTGACTGAATGTAGTCTAACATGCTGTATTCTGTTTGTGTTCCAGGTGTCTGAGTATCTGCAGGCTGTGGCTCTGTAGACATTACCAAGACAGAGTATGGCAGAGTGGAATACACCGACCATGTCATATGCAAGGTACAGCTTTATATGTACATGTATCAGGTGTGTATGCATGCAACAATGTGCGAGGGATACTGTTGTCAGACAGTGTGATCTTGCATACATACCCCTTGTCATAGACAGGTAGCCTTCAGACATGTCACCTCAGTGTTGTATAGTACCACAGGCTCATACATACAGAACAGGTTACTGCAGTACTGTCAGCAGGTCCCTCACAAGTGTGCCAATTACATTAACTGCAACAGATTTGCCTGTCAACACCTCTTGGCCCTGCCATTTCTTTCCCATACAATTAACCTGATGCAGTTGGTGAGGGCATGCATGCTACTGTGTATGACAGGTTTGTGGTATGCATTCCTGAGTTCACAGGGTGGAACAAGGAGACAAAATTGTATATCCTTTGCATACATACAGTAAGGGCTGACACAGGGGATGTCCATACAGTAACACAAACACAGTTGGCAATAAACAGATTAGTAAACCTACATATCCACTTTGATGTACTGTAGTACTACATACACATGACATGCCCCACATAGATTATATGCATGGGACATAACCCACTGCCATGTACAACACATAATGTTGTGAATGCCTTCATGGATGGTGAGATAACTCACCGAAATAGCATCTGGAGTTGTGTATTGCTCCTACAAGCCCGGATAAGTGATAGGGTAGCAGACATTGTATCAGCATGATGTTTCAGTCAGGTATGATACCTGATGCTGGCATGTGTGTCACTGCACTCACTGTGGCTGATTTGACAACAATATCACATACATGGGCATAGTTAAGGGACACAAACCACATATAGGTTGCAAACATTGGGATAGTCCATAGACATCTGTACAAAGGACTGGCATTACCTGTACAATGGTTTAACATGCTGCATGTAAGGCAGATGCCATTACCATGCTATTTAATATAATGCCATCAGGAGGTGGTAAATAGGTATGGATGGTACACACATAAAAATGGTACAAGCCAGACAGTATATGCTCCTCACCCAAACACACATACACACAGTTGCCAGTATTGAAATTAGAAGCCCTACTTATCTAGTTATTACTACTATAGTGTTACGCAGTTATCAGACACTCCACGGAGCTTATATGATTTCATATAGTCCCAAGGTAATTCTAAGGTGAATGGCATCAACAAGTCTAGGAAAGTAGGGTGATGGGAAGTGTACAGGGTAGTACATAACTCAAAATGGTATAACCCACACAGTATATGATTCTCACACAAACATACTTACTTGCCAGTATTGAGATTAGAACCCCTGTCTATCTTTTTATTTGTACTACAGTGTTACACAGTTATCGCATGCGCTACAGAGCTTACTGGGGTAACAACTGGCCAAAGGTGCTGATAATGGGAATGACATCAGCAGGACTGATAAAATAGGGCAGTGGGTGTGAAACGTATTAAAATACTTCTTTCTACAAACATACACACTTACACACACACTGGATCTAAGAGGTAAACCTCTGCCTATCTAGTTATTTGTACTATAGTGTAAAGCAGTTACCACACATGCTACAGAGCTTACTGGACTGACAACTGGCCAAAGGTGCTGATAACTGCACAGCTGAGGTAAACTATTACAGGTGTCAGAAAGTCTGCCTTCAGTTTTTCCTTTATTAGATCTTGCTAGTTCTTTCTCTCTTGCACTTCAAATAGCCTAATAGCTTTGCGCGTCAACAGGTTTTTGTATCAATTATTCTAACACACTTGAGAGCCATTAGCAGTAGATGGTCCTCATGGAATTAGCTCCAGTACTTAGTAGTTATTACCACCCCTCCTGGCATGATTAAAGTGCAGTTCTCTCTGTGCTTTCACCCATTAATCTGTTGCACTTGGGCATTCTGAGGCACTGTTGCAACTGCTTCATGTAAACAGACAACCCTCTCCTCTAAACTCCCAACACTCAGACTTGTGAGAGAAACCTCTATATCATCAAATTGGAAGATACGCACTCTCCAGCGAAGACTGGACTAGCTGGTCAAGAGGAGAAGTTCAACACCTGCACCACACCACATGAAACACATAGCCCTCCAGAACACCCACTTTCACAGCTCTGACATGCAAACAAAAAACACATACCCACCTTCACAGAGACTCTCAATAGACTTTTACCCAAACAGCAGAGACCACCAAGGCAGACACCCACTCGACCACCACAACACAGCACAAATCACAGGACACATATCCCACCTACACAGTGTGCCCCTCAAGCTAAGCCCCTAAGGATAACCACCTTGCCCAATACAGTAATCATAGGTGACTCAATAGTGAGGCACACAGATGTCCCACTCACTAGGTTGAATAT
This sequence comes from Protopterus annectens, assembly GCF_019279795.1. NCBI lineage: Eukaryota > Metazoa > Chordata > Ceratodontiformes > Protopteridae > Protopterus > Protopterus annectens. The sequence continues at coordinate 1,161,202,225 of NC_056744.1, forward strand.
GGAGAAGGTAACAGTCAGCTGTCTATCAGGTGCCAGAATCCAACACATAACATGCCCAGTCAGGTCACTCCACAACAACTACAAGTATCACTCTGTCACTATCCATGTGGGCATGATGACCTAAGATGCACCTCCCTGGACTACATGAAGAGAGACACGGAGGAGCTCTCAGATTATCTGACCTAGGCAAGTATGACCCTAGCGCTGAGCAGTATACTATTGTCACCCAGAATGATACCGCAGTACAAACCACAAATGATTGACTTCAACAATTGGCTTAAGTGTCTGGTGTCATTCTCAGGGGATCCAGTATCTGTCTGCTTGGGATGACATGATTGACAGACTGTGATACCTTGCCAGAGATGGCTTGCATCTGTCACCCCTGGGTTTCCAGGTACTGGCTAAGTCTCTTGGCACCCCATAGTGCCTTTTTAGGTGGTGTTCGAAATCAAATTACCACCATAACAGCTATAAATAAATGCAATCTAAGGGTCATGCTACTCAACAGTAGACATCCAAATCTCAAAATGCAGTCACTCAAAGCACTCCTCAAAATGGAGAACATTGACATTTGTGCTGTAACGGAGACCTGGTTTACAGCAGTAGACAGCACCCCTGCACTACCAGGCTATAACTCATTCCACACCTGTCAGCCCCAAAACATGGACCACAGCTCCAAAGGCAGTGGTGTCATCATATTCATAAAGGATATGCACACCTACAGACTAGTATCACAGCATATTGCATCTGAGATACTTCAGGTACAACTGACATTGGGTAATAGTGCAATCCAGGTCATAGCTGCTATAGGTCCCCATCCATGTCCCTAGACTCTCAATCCACATTCCTCAACAACCTGGAATCTACCACGGTCCAACCCAACACTCTCATACTAGGAGACTTCAACTACCTCTCCATCAACTGGTAAAGTACTCAAGCACCAATACACTGGCCCATTGCTTCCTGAAATTCATCAGTTCTAATGCCCTGGACCAGCTCATTCTGACCCCCAGTAGAGGAAGCAACATCCTTGACCTGTGTTGATTACTAACATATGGGACCGTTGCTCGACAACAGTAGTCAATCCCTATCTGGTCAGATCCAACCATAAAGTAATCACAGTGAAAATTGACATCTCACCCACACCATCCGCAAAGGTAACCACCTAGAAAAACTTCTCCAAAGCTGACTCTGGACAGAGGTGGCTAACTTCACAGAACCCACGCCAATGGAAAATAGTTGCATGACTGTTGAATCCTACACAAATGCACTGTACAAACATGTACATAAATGCATGGAACTAGCCATACCCAACAGAACCAAGACGCTCTCCTCCAAACACTGGAGGCCAATCTGGTGGTCCCCTGCCATTAATAAATTGTACAACAGAAGGAAGAAACTGTTGCAGAAAAAGGTAGAGTCCCAAGACTAGAAAAACTCCCTTATTAGCCTCAACAACAACTTGGGATCCCTCATGAAATCATCTAAAGCCAGCTATGATGGCAGAATTGTGGAAGACACTGACAACAATCACAAAGCCTTTGATATTTATATCAAGAACCTACACAACGGCAATACCTAGAAGTGTTCTGAGTTATTGCACAATTCTACCTCCTATACTGAGCCAACAGATATTGCCAATATTCTTGCCAACACATTCAGTGCCAGCCTTATCCCTCTCCTCTCCCAAGAGAACACTCACAGTGCGAGAAGAATGCCAGGCACCCAGCATTATTGCAGCCCAAGCTAAACCTGCATTGTCCATGAGCAAGACTACAGCTTCCATGGGACCCAAAGATATCCCTGGCTGTGTTCTACATGAACTACAAAGAGATCTGGCACCACATCTATGTGCCCTGTTCAGTCACAGCCTCACCTCAGGCTTTGTCCTTCCAAATGTTGCACTGCTACAGTCATCCCTCTCCATAAAGGGGTAGCAATTACAAACCCTGGGAATTATTGGCCCATTAGCCTAATGAGTCTGATATGTACAGCTATGGAGTGCATCATCAGGGACCTGATCGACAAAGATATAGGTAATCTCCTAACACTGGACCCCACACTGTTTGGCTTTGTGAAAGGAAGATCATGCCTGCTCAACCTGGTTGACTTCTTTGAGTCAGTTACCAGGGCTGTGTATGACAGTAAGGCACTGCATACAGCCTACATCGATCTGGCCAAGGCTTTTGATACCATTCCTCAGTCAGGAATTATTGATGAACTCACCAAACTAGGCATCAACCCATATATCACTAGGTGGGTTGCAAATTGGATCACTGATAGAACACACAGTGTGAAAGTAGTGAACTCAAAGTCAGACTGCCAACCAGTTATGAGTGGAGTCCCACAGGAATCACTCCTGGGTACTATCCTGTACAGCATGAACTCTGGGTGACCAAGTTCACAGATGACTGCAAGCTGGGAGCCATCATTAATTCCACAAGTGATGCAGACATCCTACAGAAAGGTCTCACTGAAACCAATGACTGGTGTGGAAACCATGGCCTGAAGCTTAACACCACAAAATGCATCATCATCCCCTTGGGTAAAAATGCAATTCCCACTAAGTACCATAAAACTCAGTTCCCACTAAGTACCACATCAATGGGAGCCCACCGAACACTGTAAGACACTGGAGACACAGGTTGACAACAAACTCTCCTTCAACCACCACATTGCCACTGTGGTCAAGAAGTCCTTCTATGTGCTACATCTCATTAGCAAGGGTTTTGCATCCAGGAAGAAATAGGTCATTGTCTCTGTCTACTATTCCCTCATTAGACCAATCATCAAGTATAATGGCCCATTTGGCATGTACCTCACTAGACACCTGCAACAGCTGAAGATGCCACAGAAGTACCTCACAAAGAGGATCATAGGCATTAAACACATATCCTACGCAGACAGACTCAAAAGACTCCAGCTATTCCCAGTCTCATATCACCTACTCAGAGGCAATCTCTGCTTGACTTACAAAGACATGTCTGACCCAGCTCTTTAAGAAATGCTACATCTAAAGACATCCCAATCTCTCTGCACCATACCCTGCAGAGACTTCAACCTCATTACCACAATCAGCACAACATGCTGGAGGGACAGGTTCCTCACTCAGAGACTGCACATGCCCTGGAATAAACTCCCCATACATGTCAAGCAGAGCACCTAGCTGATCCTGTTCCAGAGAAATCTTAATGAGTGGATGGGTAATAGAAATTTCACCCCAGGGATCACTCCAGTGGCTCTACTTGATAGAGGCACTGGGAACTAATGTTGGGTGACACAATGGCAGGGCACTTCTGTGGGCTAGGCTTGTAAAGGTTCCAGGGGCATTTGCCTAATACACACCTATGAACCTATAAGGGGAATTACATCAGCATGACTGATAAAGTAGGGCTGTGGGTGGGAAACATATCAAAATACTACTTCCTGCAAACTTACACACTTACATACCCACCCACACACATTTGCCAGATCTGAGAGAAGAACCCCTGCATATCTAGTTATTTGTACTATAGTGTTATACAGTCATCGCAAGTGCTACAGAGCTTACTGGGCTGACAAATGGCCAAATGTGCTGATAAGGGGAATTACATCAGCAGGAGTGATAAAGTAGGGCAGCGGGTGGGAAACTTATCAAAATACTTCTTCCTACAAACATGTACACTTACACACACACTTATACACCTACACACACATTTGTCAGATCTGAGAGTCAAACCCCTGCCTATGTAGTTATTTGTGCTATAGTGTTATGTAGTTATCGCAAATGTTACAGAGCTTACTGGACTGACAACTGGCCAAAGGTGCTGATAAGGGGAATGACATCAGCAGGACTGATAAAGTAGGGCACTGGGTGGGAGACTTATCAAAATACTTCTTCTTACATATATACACAAACACTTATACTCCCACACATTTGCTAGATCTGAGATTAGAACCCCTGCCTAGCTAGTGATTTTTACTATAGTGTTACGCAGTTATCACACATACTATGAAGCTTACTGGGCTGACAACTGGCCAAAAGTGCTGATAAGGGGAATGACATCAGCAGGACTGATAATGTGGGGCACTGGGAAGTGTCGTGGATGGGAATGGCCTAAAACTGTTTCACCTACAAACACATACTCCCTCACTCTCATATAGA